>NW_026576512.1:90000-93679 GCF_028641065.1 Leucoraja erinaceus | reverse complement strand
AGCGGAGGTTGGGCGATCGTTTTCACCGAACACCTCCGCTAAGTCCATAATAACCTACCTGAACTCCCGGTGGCTCAGCACTTCAACTCCCCCTCCCATTCTCAATCCGACCTCTCTGTCCTGCGTCTCCTCCATTGCCAGAGTGAGCAACACCGGAAATTGGAGGAACACCACCTCATCTTCCGCCTGGGCAGCTTGCGTCCTGATGGCATGAACGTTGAATTCTCCCAATTTTGCTAGCCCTTGCTGTCTCCTCGCCTTCCTTAACCCTCGAGCTGTCTACTCCGATCCCCCGCCCTCGGGCTCCTCCTCCTCCCTTTTTCCTTCCTTCTCCCCCCCACCCCCCATCAGTCTGAAGAAGGGTTTCGGCCCGAAACATCGCCTATTTTCTTCGCTCCATAGATGCTGCTGCACCCGCTGAGTTTCTCCAGCAATTTTGTGTACCTCCCAAAGATATGCGGGTTTGTTTGTTTAGTGGCCTCTGTTAATAGCGTTTAGATTGTAGGGAGTGGTTGAGGAAGTGGGATAACATAACTCGTGTGAATGGGTGATTGATAAGGACATGGTGGGCCAAAGATGTTTCTAAACCACATCTCCAAACTAAACTAAATGGGGGCCACCTCAGCATTGGGAGAGGGAGTTGGGGGATAAGCTGGAAAAGCTGCCGCACTTCTGGTCCAAGGTGAGGTCCCGTCAGCACACTCAGTGTGCACACACACTCAATAATCTCGCACCTCTTCCGCAACCCACACTCAACTATCCTTTGTTAGACTAGGTGTGGGAACAGGGGTTATTTAGTTGAGCTACATGTGTGGCATTTTATGAGCGGCACGGTGGCATAGTGGTAGAGCTACTGGCTTACAGCGCCAGTGACGTGGGTTCGATCCTGATCCAGATGTTGTGCTTTGGGATGTTGAATGTAAGGGAAAGGTATACAGTTAATGGGAAGATCCTTAACAGCATGGATGTGCAGAGGGAACTTGGAGTCCAAGTTCATAATGAATGAATGAATACTTTGTCACATGTGACAAATCGCAGTGAAATTCTTTGCTTGGAATGCAAATAGTCGCTACACATTTGGGCGCTGACTAAGTTGCAAAGTATCCTGAGCAAGGTCCTCCTTTGTTCTCTCACCCCCCTCACGGCGGTTCCTCCACGCCGGGTCCTCCTTTGTTTCCGGTGGAGTATCCTCCGGCTCCAAGGCCTGTCCTCGACCATCGGTGCCCTCGACGACCTACGACACCGGGTCGACCCGCGAGGCTGCACCGACCCACGAGGCTACTGTGTGGCATCCTGGGAGGCATCAGAACTCACTGAAGGTGGCAGCACAAAAAATTGGTTGTAAATGAAGACAGATGGTCTGTTTGCCTTCATTACAAGGGGCATTGAATATAAGTGTCTAGACATCATGACGCAGATCTGGAGGTTTTTGCTGGGGCCGCATTTGGTGTATTACATGCAGTTCTGGTCGTCCCATTACGGGAAAGCTATGTAGGCTTTGGATAGGGTACAGAGCAGGTTTACCAGACTGCTGCCTGGATTAGAAGGTTTCACATACAGGGAGAGGTTGGATAGATTTGGATTGTCTTCTCTGAAATGTCAGAGGTTGAGGCAAGACTTGATAGAAGTATATAAAATGATGAGACTCATAGATAGGGTAGACAGTCAGAACCAAGAGATAAAGATAAACCACTGCACTGGCCATGAGACAAGAACGATGTGTTAACTACCACTGTTCGCATTTGTTAACAGCCAGTAGTTAACACGTAGTTATACAATGGGTCATCAATGCATCGATCCACATTCCTCAATAAAATTTACTTGACTCCAGTGAATTTTATTCAAAGGAACGCGACTTCATTAATACTTGGTCAAAACACAATTACATTTACTGAGGAATGTAGATCGATGTATTGATGACACATTGAGAATTTCTGAAAACTTACTTCATGATTGAGGGCTCCGGACCGTGAGCACTGGCTTCTTCTTGGTGTGCAGGTAAATTCATTCACCTACGGACCCACATTGTGTCTTTCATTCTCTCCCACCCTTCTTCTCTCTCTCTCGCACTCTCTCTCGCTCCCGCTCCCCAACTCATCTCTCTCTCTCACTCTCTCACTCCCTCTCTCTCACCCTGTCACCCCTGCAGTCCCAGAATCATTTGACGTTTTGCGGTGACAGCTCCATCTGCAGTTCCTTTCTGTTCGGGGGGGGGGGGGTCCTGGCCCATGGCGGCTCCTGTTCTATTCCCTCCGCGGATGTCGCCTGGCCCGCTGAGTTCCTCCAGCACTCTGTGTTTTTTGTTTGGCTCTGGAGTTGAAGGTGGACACGGGAGGCTGTGGTGGCACAGCGGGACAGGCAGCGGCTCTGGGGAGAGGATTGCATTTCTGGTCCAGACCCTGCTTCAGACAATCACAACTACTCTCACCGACGAGAGTTCAGTTCAGTTTAAAGAAGGGCCTTCTCTCCAAGGTTGCTGCATTGCCTGTCCTGCTGAGTTACTCCAGCAATCTGTCTTCATTTCAAGTTAAATAAAAGTTATCACAAGGGGCCAAAGGTTAGGTTGTTAGCCAAGAAAGATAGATCAAGAACGATGTTGCTGTATTGAGGGATAGCCAAGTCTATCCCTCATTGCTAGCAGCTGATGGGAAGCGGCTGTAAAGTGGGAAGCGGATGTGAAAGGACAGCGCCGCTGGGGGGTAGAGTTCCTTTCATAGCATGTGGGGAGTCTGGCCAGGGGTAAAGTTGCGGGGAGGGCAGGAGCGTTGAGAAGACGGGGTCGGGGATCATGCCAGCATCCAGCTCAAGAGCGGGTCAGCGGGCGATGAATAACAGGATAGCGGGAGATGCAGCTTACTCCATATGTCAGTGCAAGTAACCTCAATAGGTGCTTGTTCGCACTGACACAGGAGTAAGCTCCACTGCCCACTGTCCTGGTATCCATCACCCACTGACCCACTCCGCTCTATGATCTTTGCGCTTGAGCTGGTCCCCTCACTGTTCAGATGGAGAGCACTGCCAGACGTGAGCGGGCCAGCGGAAGGCGCTGAGGTCCCGGCGGCCGCTCATAGCCACCGAGCTGTTTCCCTCTCCGGCCACAATGCGGAGGCTCCGCGCCCGGAGCCCTGTGGCAGGGGTGAGTGAGTGGGTTACTGGCATGATCCCCAACCCCCTGCTTCTCAACGCTGCTCCCTCTCCGCAACTTTACCCCTGGCCAGACTCCCCACATGCTGCAAAAGGAACTCTCCCTCCAATTGGTCCTTTGAATTAGTATTGTCATTCAATATGATCACAACTGATTCAACTTGTCCCGGTGTGCTCCTGTTTTTCCCACCAACTCTCCACCTGCTGCCACCCTCTACCCCCCACCATTCAATAATTCAGAAAGAAGTCGATTTGGAAGCCTTGGGCAAATTGAATTGTTACTTTCTTTATTTTTATTTTTACGGAGAGAACAATCTGTGCATGCGCGTTTTAAGATTTTTTTAAAGCCGACTGACTGCCTATCCTGAGTAATTACCCACGGCATATGCCTGAATATGACTCATTTATAATTATATATTTCTATTTCTATGAAAATTGTTCCCAATTGGGCCCCGCACCTCCTAAGGCCGGCCCTGGCTCCTCCAATTTACGGTGGTCCTCACTCTGGCCATGAAGGAGGCCCAGGACAGAAAGG
>NW_026576512.1:0-85000 GCF_028641065.1 Leucoraja erinaceus | reverse complement strand
AATTGTATGGTGAAATGGAAAAAGTACATGTCAAAGAAGTTAAATTAAAATGCAGACAAAGCAGCTGAAACAGCATCTGGAAGAGATGTCCAGGGTAAGTCTGAATCGATTTAGGTATGAGCACTGTAGTGTCGTTTATGTTGAATAAGGTAATTAAGAGGTTTGGTAAACCTACAGAAATCAGCTTTGACAACGGATTGTTTTCATTTGATGAAAAGAATAAATGGAACATTGAAGGTTAAAATAAATAAGATTTGTGTAATGCTCTGCCATTGGCACTGAAGAAATGTTGCATGCAAACTAACCAGCAGGTGACACAATGGAGAAGTTCCTGCAAGGGACCGAGTTTGGAACAGTTACCGATTAGAATTTAAAAAGTATATGAAACAGTTAATAATGATATACAAGTCTATTTATGAACAGGTAAAGTAAAAGCTGTCGGAGATGGACCAGGAAGAAGGACCCTTTAAACCTGAAGACAAGGTGTATGTATGAGTTTTCTAAATCACCGACCGATGTTCGTTTAGAAGGTTGAGATACCTAGTACGATTTCAATAATTACATGAGGGCTGGCCCACAGGTACGAATAGACAATAGCCCTGAGGTAATTGAACAGGAGGACAAAGAAGAGTAGAGTTTTAACAAGAACTTGTTTGACATCAGTGGTGGGAAATAATGGAAAGGATACTAAAGACAATATTATAGGAATTTGGATAAATGGGATAGGATTAGGAAGAATTAGCATGGATTTGTGATTGTGACATTTGACTAATCTTGATTTTTCTTAAAAGAGGTTATTAGGAAAATTGATGAGGTTAAAGTGGTGAACTTCAGTAAGGCCTTTGACAAAGTTCAATAAAGGAAATAAGGTTGGTTAAGAAGTGGTTAGTAAGGAATAGCAAGATGGATTAAAAGTGACTGTTGGGAAATGTCAGAGAGTAATGGTGGATGGATGTTTATCAGGTTGGAGGTCAATGACTAGAGGGGTACCTCAGGGATGTGTGTTGGGACCACTGTTGTTTGTCATGTGAATCAATAATATGGATGTTGGTGTGGTAAGATAGATTAAGAAGTATGTAGATGATACTAAGATACGTGGTGTTGTGAATAATTAAGTAGATTTTAAAAAATGTACAGAGAGATTTAAGTCATTTGGAAGACTGGGTTGAAACATGACAGATGGATTTAATGTTGATAAGTGTGAGGTGATACAACTTGGCAGGCCAAATTCAAATTAGACTTACATGGTAAATGATTGTGAATTGAGGAATGAAGTTGAACAGAGGGATCTAGGAACAACTGTGTATAATTCCCTGAAGGTGGAATCTCGTGTAGAAAGGATGGTAAAGAAAGATTTTGGTGTGTTGGCCTTTATAAATCAGAGCATTGTGTATAGAAGTTGGGTTGTAATGTTAAATTGTACAAGGTATTGGTGAGGTCAATTGTGGAGTATGGTGCATAATTTTGGTAGGCATAATTATAGGAAAAAGGTTAAAATAGAGAGTACAGAGGAGATCAATTAGAATGTTGACTGGGTTTCAGCAACTAAGATACAGAGAAAGGTTGAACAAGTTAGGTTTTTATTATTTGGGAAAGATAGAAGGAATACCCACCATGGTAATGATGTTTTCTTAAGGAACTGTTTACTGGCAGTATCTCATTCTATTACAGAATTAAAAACCAAGGAGCTGTTGGCACAGAGTCCCCATCTCGACTTGCCAATCCATTCTGTGAAAGCAGAGAACTGGGATCTTGTAAAATCATGGAAGGAAGAAAAGCTGCAACCAAAGTGGACTGGACCCTACCTTGCGTTATTAATCACCGAGACAGCAGTACGAACAAAAGAAAAAGGGTGGACACACGCAAACCGATTTAAGGGTCCTGTGGAGGCCCCACCGGACAATATCAGCCCGTAGACTGTGCGTGAAGGGAAGGAACCATTGACTTTGTGCCTATTCGGATGTTGTATTATTCCCTGCGCTGGCCTTCAGAACACAGTATGACTAGCGAGAGGAGGATAGGGAGGCGAAGAATCTGCTGCTAGCACTAGAAAAGGAAGATATAGTATAATTCAAAAGATGCGTAGCAAAAAGAAAAATGGTGGATTGTGAGAGAAGGGTTAATAGGGATGGTTGAATTATACTAGAACTCTGAAAAATATAACTTAGAAAGAAATGAGCTTATCCGCAGAAGCCAGACTGCTGGTAGAATAAAGTAACAATATACAGAACAGAGAGAAATTCTAGATAAAAAGTAGCAAACAGATAACAACTTCAGCAGAAGGCCTTGGGAGTCTTGACGTCAGGAAATGGTCCGAGACATTCCTGGACTTTCTCGTGTGAATGTGGGCTTTATGTTATGATTGGACGAAACTCGATGGGGAGACCTGAGGTAGTGACCACAGTGAAGAAGGGTATAAAGATAGAAAGCATCTCCATTTTCTTTGTGCCTCCAGGGGACATCAGAGGAGAGACACCTATTCTGCAGAATATGAAATTAATAAAAACACTTCTTTGTCTGAATTTGTCTCAAGAGCATTTGGACATCAGTCTGAAGAAGGGTCTTGACACCGAAATGTCACCTATTACCTCCCTCCAGAGATGCTGCCTGACCTGCTGGGTTACTCCAGCATTTTGTTTCTATCCCCATGACCATTCTTGATCTGCCAAGTGACAAATCAGTCTGGTCTGGATATCCCTTAATCTTTATTAAAGCAGTGTGAATATCTTCAGATGAAGATTTCTGGTTTGCTGTAAGTCAATAAACACCCAATTGTTTCAGTAGACTCGCTGCTGTTTGCATAGGTGTCCTTTAAATTCCAAAATAATAATTATAGTTTCCAATCTACATGAGAACAAAAATTGTGAATTTTGATACTTGTTTGGAATTAATGGCTGCTGCTCCAACATAAACTTACAACCTGTGATGCATTAAAAACAGGTCTTGAGGATTGGGATTAATGAATAGGGAAATAACATTCTGGGTTACAAACAGCTATCTTTACTACAGTAAAATACAGTAGAGCACCAATAAAAGCACAACCCTCACGCTTCTGTACATCATTGTCTGCTGTCCGCGACGGCTGGTCTGAAGAACTGTAAGGTCCTGGCACGGGCGTTCATCACGGTCCTCAGTGAAGTCTCTCTCTCTCTCTCTCTCTCTCTCTCTCCCTCTCTCTTTCTTTCTCTCTTCCCGAAGTTGAAGTTCCTGTCAGCTCATTCGAACCCACATATATCTTCAAAAGCCTGCGATTCTACCCTAATATACATACAGATGTTAGCTACGTTTATAAAGCTAGCTGTTCTTATAGGTGAAAACACAAGGTTAAATCAAGCACTGAGCTAGTCTCGAATGAAAAGTTTATCTTATCTTTTCAGAGAAGACAATCCAAGTCTATCCAACCTCTCCCGGTAGCGGAAGCCCTCCAATGCATTCTGGTAAACCTCCTCTGCACCCTCTCCAATCCCTACACAGCTTTCCCATAATGCGGGACCAAAACTGCACGCAATACTCCAAATGTGGCCTCACCAAAAACATATATTTCTGCATTGCTAAGGACAAACTGCACCTCCTCCACACACACACCTGGATCTCCTGCCATCAGGCAAGAGATATCGCAGCATCAAAGACTGCTAAACAGCTTCCTGTGAAGCTGCTAAACAGTCACTCTGTACTCACAGTCACCTGATTCTGCGGCTTGGCACGGACACTTTAATAACTGACACTGGCCACTCAAATCAGCTGCCCCGGACATTTTTATGATTAGTTTTACTGTATTTTAACGTTTTACCTGCTTTTAACTATTTATACTGTTCATCAGGGACTGGATTGTTTTTAGTGTTATTATGTGTGAAATGTTTTAAATTTCATGTGCGATGCTCCGGTATTCCCTGGGAAACGTCTTTTCATTTTCCACTGTGCAACTGTTGCTTGCAAGATGACAATAAAGGTTGATTGATTGATTGATCATGACTTCCAAACTCACATATTCAATGACTCTTGTAATGAAGGCAAAAAGACCATCTACTTTCTTTACCACCCTATCTATTTGTGCATTCACCTTCAGTGAGTTATGAACTTGGACTACAAGATCCCTCTGCACATCTTTGCTATGAAGGGTCTGGCCATTAACTGTATTCTATCCCTTAGCGTTCAACATCCCAAAGTGGATGTTGAACAATACCTCACACTTGCTCGGGTTTAACTCCATCTGCCTTTTCTCTGCCCATTTCTGCAGCTGATCTATATCCCACTGCATCTTCTGCCAACCTTCCTCACTCTCTGCAACTCCTCCAATTTCCGTGTTGTCCGCAAACTTACTCACCATCCCATCTAAATTTATGTCCGTCATTTATATGAATCAAACAGCAGAGATCCTAGCACAGATCTCTGCAGAACTCCACTGGTCACAGACCTCCAGTCAGAATAACTTCCTCCCACCACAACCCTCTATCTTCTGTCAATAAGCCAGTTTTGAATTCTGCTTTAAGCACACAACCTGCATGGGTATCGGAATCAGGACCTGTTCCCTTTTAGTATTGCACACTCCCGCCATCAATCTCAGTATACCAAAGCAGACTTTTCCCAAAACATTAATACCCTGGATCCTCGGAGCAGGTGCAGGTGCAGGTTGGTGTGGTAGTAGTTTGTGGATTTTTATTCTGAATAAAGTTTAATTTTGGGAAAAAACCCGAATGTTATAGTTGTAATAAACCTCATCTTGTAAAAATAAAAAGATCAGAAGGAAGCGCTGAGGAACTTGCAGCTTGAGTGGTCCTGAGTCACTGAGTGAGGTTGTTGAGTCCGCACGCTGTATGATTGGGACCACGCTTCACCCTTCTTCTCTCTGGAGAAGAGGCAGATACATTAGTGGCATTTAAGGGACTTTTGGATGGGCACATGGATATGCAAGGAATGGAGGGATATGGATTATGTACAGGCAGGTGAGATTTGGTGTTGGCATCACCAAAGGCACAGGCACGGGCTTGTTCCTGTGCTTTTCTGTTCTATGCTCCATGGAGCCCAGAGACAGCTTGTGGACAATGGCTCCTCTCTCTGGTCTGATGGTGGGCAGTATTTGATGAAATGGTGGAAAGAGAAGATTGGAGAGTCAGAACTGAGGCATTCGGGGTCCCAGGGTGGGCGGACAATGGGAAGGGTTGGTCTCTCAGCGGATGTAAGAAGCATGGGTGGCACAATGGTGTAGCTGGTGGAGACAGAGGCCCAGGTATCATGCCGACTTTGGGTGCTCTCTGTGTGGAGTTTGCATGTTCTCACTGTGATCAAGTGGGTTTCTTCTAGGTGCGCCAGTTTCCCCCCACATCCCAAAGATACGCGGGGCATTTTCCGTTGCAACCGCAAGCCACCCCCTCCCCGGGCACTTTCCGTTGCAACCGCAAACCACCACCCCCTCCCCGGGCACTTTCCGTTGCAACCGCAAGAAATGCAACACCTGTCCCTTCACCTCCCCCCTCGACTCCATTCAAGGTCCCAAGCAGTCGTTCCAGGTGCGACAAAGGTTCACCTGTATCTCCTCCAACCTCATCTACTGCATCCGCTGCTCTAGATGTCAGCTGATTTACATCGGGGAGACTAAGCGGAGGTTGGGCGATCGTTTCACCGAACACCTCCGCTAAGTCCATAATAACCTACCTGAACTCCCGGTGGCTCAGCACTTCAACTCCCCCTCCCATTCTCAATCCGACCTCTCTGTCCTGGGTCTCCTCCATTGCCAGAGTGAGCAACACCGGAAATTGGAGGAACAGCACCTCATATTCCGCCTGGGCAGCTTGCGTCCTGATGGCATGAACGTTGAATTCTCCCAATTTTGCTAGCCCTTTCTGTCTCCTCACCTTCCTTAACCCTCGAGCTGTCTACTCCGATCCCCCCCGCCCTCGGGCTCCTCCTCCTCCCTTTTTCCTTCCTTCTCCCCCCCACCCCCCATCAGTCTGAAGAAGGGTTTTGGCCCGAAAACGTCGCCTATTTTCTTCGCTCCATAGATACTGCTGCACCCGCTGAGTTTCTCCAGCAATTTTGTGTACCTCCCAAAGATATGCGGGTTTGTTTGTTTAGTGGCCTCTGTTAATAGCGTTTAGATTGCAGGGAGTGGTTGAGGAAGTGGGATAACATAACTCGTGTGAATGGATGATTGATAAGGACATGGTGGGCCAAAGATGTTTCTAAACCATATCTCCAAACTAAACTAAATGGGGGCCACCTCAGCATTGGGAGAGAGAGTTGTGGGATAAGCTGGAAAAGCTGCCACACTTCTGGTCCAAGGTGAGGTCCCGTCAGCACACTCAGTGTGCACACACACTCAATAATCTCGCACCTCTTCCGCAACCCACACTCAACTATCCTTTGTTAGACTAGGTGTGGAAACAGGGGTTATTTAGTTGAGCTACATGCGTGGCATTTTATGAGCGGCACGGTGGCATAGTGGTAGAGCTACTGGCTTACAGCGCCAGTGACGTTGGTTCGATCCTGATCCAGATGTTGTGCTTTGGGATGTTGAATGTAAGGGAAAGGTATACAGTTAATGGGAAGACCCTTAACAGCATGGATGTGCAGAGGGAACTTGGAGTCCAAGTTCATAATGAATGAATGAATACTTTGTCACATGTGACAAATCGCAGTGAAATTCTTTGCTTGGTATGCAAATAGTCGCTACACATTTGGGCGCTGACTAAGTTGCAAAGTATCCTGAGCAAGGTCCTCCTTTGTTCTCTCACCCCCCTCACGGCGGTTCCTCCACGCCGGGTCCTCCTTTGTTTCCGGTGGAGTATCCTCCGGCTCCAAGGCCTGTCCTCGGCCACCGGTGCCCTCGACGACCAACGACACCGGGTCGACCCACGAGGCTGCACCGACCCACGAGGCTACTGTGTGGCATCCTGGGAGGCATCAGAACTCACTGAAGGTGGCAGCACAAAAAATTGGTTGTAAATGAAGACAGATGGTCTGTTTGCCTTCATTACAAGGGGCATTGAATATAAGTGTCTAGACGTCATGACGCAGATCTGGAGGTTTTTGCTGGGGCCGCATTTGGTGTATTACATGCAGTTCTGGTCGTCCCATTACGGGAAAGCTATGTAGGCTTTGGATAGGGTACAGAGCAGGTTTACCAGAATGCTGCCTGGATTAGAAGGTTTCACATACAGGGAGAGGTTGGATAGATTTGGATTGTCTTCTCTGAAATGTCAGAGGTTGAGGCAAGACTTGATAGAAGTATATAAAATGATGAGACTCATAGATAGGGTAGACAGTCAGAACCAAGAGATAAAGATAAACCACTGCACTGGCCATGAGACAAGAACGATGTGTTAACTACCACTGTTCGCATTTGTTAACAGCCAGTAGTTAACACGTAGTTATACAATGGGTCATCAATGCATCGATCCACATTCCTCAATAAAATTTACTTGACTCCAGTGAATTTTATTCAAAGGAACGCGACTTCATTAATACTTGGTCAAAACACAATTACATTTACTGAGGAATGTAGATCGATGTATTGATGACACATTGAGAATTTCTGAAAACTCACTTCATGATTGAGGGCTCCGGACCGCGGGCTCCTTGGGGGGGGGTCCTACGGACCCACGTTGTGTCTTTCATTCTCTCCCATGGCGCTCCCCAACTCATCTCTCTCTCCTGTTCTACTCCCTCTCTCTCACCCTGTCACCTCCGCGGATTTGACGTCGGTGACAGCTCCTGGCGGTTCCCGCTGCCCATCCTCCTGTTTCTATTCCCTCGGGTGTCGCCTGGCCCGCTGAGTTCCTCCCGCACTCTGTGTTTTTTGTTTGGCTCTGGAGTTGAAGGTGGACACGGGAGGCTGTGGTGGCACAGCGGGACAGGCAGCGGCTCTGGGGAGAGGATTGCATTTCTGGTCCAGACCCTGCTTCAGACAATCACAACTACTCTCACCGACGAGAGTTCAGTTCAGTTTAAAGAAGGGCCTTCTCTCCAAGGTTGCTGCATTGCCTGTCCTGCTGAGTTACTCCAGCAATCTGTCTTCAATTTCAGAGTTAAATAAAAGTTATCACAAGGGGCCAAAGGTTAGGTTGTTAGCCAAGAAAGATAGATCAAGAACGATGTTGCTGTATTGAGGGATAGCCAAGTCTATCCCTCATTGCTAGCAGCTGATGGGAAGCGGCTGTAAAGTGGGAAGCGGATGTGAAAGGACAGCGCCGCTGGGGGGTAGAGTTCCTTTCATAGCATGTGGGGAGTCTGGCCAGGGGTAAAGTTGCGGGGAGGGCAGGAGCGTTGAGAAGACGGGGTCGGGGATCATGCCAGCATCCAGCTCAAGAGCGGGTCAGCGGGCGATGAATAACAGGACAGCGGGAGGTGCAGCTTACTACATATGTCAGTGCAAGTAACCTCAATAGGTGCTTGTTCGCACTGACACAGAAGTAAGCTCCACTGCCCACTGTCCTGGTATCCATCACCCACTGACCCACTCCGCTCTACGATCTTTGCGCTTGAGCTGGTCCCCTCACTGTTCAGACGGAGAGCACTGCCAGACGTGAGCGGGCCAGCAGAAGGCGCTGAGGTCCCGGCGGCCGCTCATAGCCACCGAGCTGTTTCCCTCTCCGGCAACAATGCGGAGGCTCCGCGCCTGGAGCCCTGTGGCAGGGGTGAGTGAGTGGGTTACTGGCATGATCCCCAACCCCCTGCTTCTCAACGCTGCTCCCTCTCCACAACTTTACCCCTGGCCAGACTCCCCACATGCTGCAAAAGGAACTCCCCCTCCAATTGGTCCTTTGTATTAGTATTGTCATTCAATATGATCACAACTGATTCAACTTGTCCCGGTGTGCCCCTGTTTTTCCCACCAACTCTCCACCTGCTGTCACCCTCTACCCCCCACCATTCAATAATTCAGAAAGAAGTCGATTTGGAAGCCTTGGGCAAATTGAATTGTTACTTTCTTTATTTTTATTTTTACGGAGAGAACAATCTGTGCATGCGCGTTTTAAGATTTTTTCAAAGCCGACTGACTGCCTATCCTGAGTAATTACTCACGGCACATTTATAATTATATATTTCTATTTCTATGAAAATTGTTCCCAATTGGGCCCCGCACCTTGTAAGGCCGGCCCTGGCTCCTCCAATTTACGGTGGTCCTCACTCTGGCCATGAAGGAGGCCCAGGACAGAAAGGTTGGATTTGGAATGGGGGTGGGGGGGCGGGTAGTTGAAGTGCTGAGCCTCCAGTGGATCAGGTAGGTTAAAGCGAACGGCAGAGGTTCACCTGCACCTCTTCCAACCTCATCTATTACATCCGCTACCCTAGATGTCAGCTGCTCTGCATCGGTGAAACCAAGCATAGGCTTAGCGATCGCTATGCCCAACACCTCCACTCGGTTTGCATTAACCTACTTGATCTCCCGGTGGCTGAGCACTTCAACTCCCCCTCCCATTCCGAATCCGACCTTTCTGTCCTGGGTCTCCTCCACGGCCAGCACCTCATATTCCGCTTGGGCAGTTTACACCCCAGCGGTATGAACCTTCACTTCTCTAATTTCAGGTAGCCTCTGCTTTCTTCTCCCTTTCTCAGCTCTCCTTCAGCCAATTGTCTCAGCCTCTTCCTTTCATCCTCCCACCCCTCCCCACACCCTCACATCAGTCTGAAGAGGGACCTCGACCTGAAACGTTGCCTATTTCCATCGCTCCATAGATGTTGCCTCACCCGCTCTGTTTCCCCAGCATTTTTGTTGACCTTCGATTTTCCAGCATCTGCAGTTCTTTCTCAAACAGTTGTTTGTAGCCCAGGATGATATTTCCCTATTCATTAATCCCAATCCTCACAGGTTGTAAGTTTATGTTGGAGCAGCAGCCATTAATTCCAAACAAGAACCAAAATTCAGAATTTTTGTGCTCATGTACATTGTAAACTATAATCATTTTGGAATTTAAAGGACAGCTTTGCAAACAGGCAGGGTGTCTATTGAGACAATTGGGTGTTTATTGACCTACAACAAACCCCAAATCTTCAGCTGAAGATATTTTACACTGCTGTAATAGAGATGAAGGAATATACAGACCAGACTGATTTGTCACTTGGCACATCAAAAATGGTTATGGGGATAGAAACATAATGCTGGAGTAACACAGCAGGTCAGGCAGCAACTCTGGAGGAAAGGAATAGGTGAAGTCTCGGGTCAGAGGGTATCATTGGTATAAACCAGCATTTGCAGTTCCTTCCGACACACATGGCTATGGGGATATTTGTACGCCTGTCAATAATTGGGGTATTTGTGTACTCTGAGTAACCCTCTGTGTCAGCCCTCACAACAGTAATGTTGTAAGTAGGAACTGCAGATGCTGGTTTAAACCAAGGATAGACACAAAAAGCTGGAGTAACTCAGCTGGACAGGCAGCATCTCTGTAGGGAAGGAAAGGGTGGCATTTCAGACAAGGTCCTTAATCAGAGGTGTCTTTGCATCTACAGTATGTCCCCATTGTGATTCTGCAAAGTTTACTTGTCTGCACTCAAAAAGTTAAATCTCAGTAGATCATTTTAGCACTTGAAACGATAATTCATTGTTTGTGTAGAAAAGAACTGCAGATGCTGGTTTAAATCGAAGGGAGACACAAAATGCTGGAGTAACTCAGCGGGTCAGGCAGCATCTCTGGAGAGAGGTAATAGGTGGCGTTTTGGGTCGAGAACTTCTTCAGACCGATGTCAGGGGAGGGGGAGGGACAAAGAGAGAATGTATTCGGAGACAGTAAGACTGGTGGGAGAACTGGGAAGGGGGAGGGGATGGAGAGGGACAGCAAGGGCTATCTGAAGTTAGAGAAGTCAATGTTCATACCGTTGGGGTGTAAACTACTCAAGCGCAATATGAGGTGCTATTCCTCGAATTTGCGCTGGGCCTCACTCTGACAATGGTGGAAGCCCAGGACAGAAAGGTCAGATTGGGAAAGGAAGACTGTTTGGGTCCTCGGATGGAGTCGAGGGGGGAGGTAAAGGGACAGGTGTTGCAACTCCTGCAGTTGCAGAGGAAAGTGCCTGGGGAAGGGGTGATTTGGGTGGGAAGGGACGAGCTGACCAGGGAATTTCAGAGTTAACGGTCTCTGTGGAAAGCAGAAAGGGGTGGAGATGGGAAGATGTGGCCAGTAGTGGGACCCCGTTCATTGTTGCCTCTGTGTTTAAAGCCAATATAAACTCAATGTACTTTTATATTTGATTAATTTGAGGGAGAGCAGGAACATTGGAGAGGTGAAAGATACCCAGGGAGATGGATTTTTACTGTAAATAATGAAAGTAGTTTTGCCTAACAGCTGTGTGTTGCGGGGATTCTCTGAAAAATATGTCTACCGATTCAACCATTCAGCATTAAATTAGTTTCACACAGGTTGTGACCACTTATAAATCAGAGCAGTGGTCACATATGAAAATTGGATCAAAGGTTTTAAACTCCTGGGATGTGGCCACTGACATTTGTCCAAAGCCCATCGGCCTCACGTTGCTACAGGGATTGTTTGAGAGCGGCTGCATTCTGTGCAGCATCAAGCCCACACTCAGAGCGTATCTGTGTCTGCACTTCCATCACTGGCTTGAACCTCACTCCTTACACAGTGAGAGGAGCCACAACTCCGTCCCTCTGAAGCAAGCGTGAGGGACGGGTTTTGCTGCCCAAACACTTGTCCAGAGGCACTGGTGCAACATTCCAGCTGAGGCAGCAGCAGCCTCGCAGACAGTGTGTGTGAGATGCAGCGAGCCAGGTGCGGAGAGTGCAGGCTCCCTCCCCCCCACCGCCGAGCTGCTCCCCCGGCACGTGACGGGGGCCAGTCCGGCTTCACACTTGAACCGGCGCCATTCCCACGAGACATGATGTCGCTTCTCGCGATGTTTGGGCGACGCGGGAGCGGGTCGTCGACGGACGTTTCGTTTCCCGCCGGAACGGCCCCTGTACCCGGGCTGCCCACAGTTACCCTCACCTCACTCCCCCCCCTCCCCCTCACCGCTCTCCCCTTCTCATCCCCTCCTCCTCTCCCCTCTACTACACAGTAGGGTGACCAAGAACTATGCCCCCCCCCCCCTCACCACACTTTCACAACTCTGCTTGCTACCCAGCCGTGTGGTTCCTGTCACGGAGTGACGACAAACTGCTCCCCCCCCCCCCCCCCCCCGCACACCTCGCCCCCTCTCCCCTCCCTCCATCCTCAAAACAATGACCAGAATTGCCTCTTCCTCTCCCCCTCACCACTCTCCCCTTCCCCTCCACTCAGGGTGACAGAACTGCTCTCCACAAGCTGAGAGAAAGCAGGTCAGAGGCAGGGAGGGAGCAACAGATGGATGTGGATAAGATGCAGTGTCTGTCGAGCTGAGTTCCTCCAGCATGTTGTCCCAGCAAAGAATGAAAAACTGGAACCATACACAGCTATTCACAGCCGTTTCAGGAATGCCACAGGTGGAGAAGGTGGAAATCCATTTCCTAAAGATGGGAAAAATAGCTAAGTATGATGTTCACTAATTCTTTAAACAACCTGTTTGGAAATTTGCCAGATTAAGATGATTATTCCTTAATCCCATAGGTTTAAAGTGAAGGGGAAATTATTTAATAGGAATCTGAGGGTAACTTTTTCACACAAAGGGTGGTGGGTGTATGGAAAAAGCTGCCAGAGGGGTTAGCTGAGACAGGGACTGTCCCAACATTTAAGAAACAATTAGACAGGTACATGGATAGGACAGGTTTAGAGGGATATGGACCAAATGCAGGCAGATGGGACGAGTAGTTGGGACATATTGGCCGGTGTGGGTAAATTGGGCCAAAGGGCCTGTTTCCACACTTATCACTCTATGACTCGGCACACATAACCTGTGGGGTAAGCAATGGTGTGGATAGCATCTCAGGCAATTAGATATTTCACAGTACCTGTATTGGATTGGTCAGATTTCCAGAATCTGCAATTTTTTTGCTTTACTTTATCCTGATTTGCAATCAATGATGGTTCGCAGAATGATCCTGACCTGAAACGTTACCCATCCTTTTTATCCAGAGATGCTTCCTGACCTGAGTTACTCCAGCACTTTGTGTCTATCTTTGGTATAAATCAGCATCTGCAGTTCCTTGTTTCTATTAATGATGGTTTGATTTTGGTGAACAATAGTCAGTTCACCATCAATGGCTAATACAAATGAATGTTGAATATTAAGTTTGTGTGTTCTCACTGATAGGTCAGGTGTAGCCTCATTCTGTGGCCTGGAAGTTATATTGTACACTTCTACTTGTCTGATTTGATTTGTTTCAACTTCCTTCCAGAGTCACCCTCTGTTTAAGTGCAGTGAAGAGATGGTGAAGGACTGGTTGGAGACCTGTGGTGTAAATGTGGTGGAAGTGAATCAGTTGTGTCTTTAGTGTCCCTCTAAATGTATGTTTTGGACGGTGGCTGGTGGTGCGCAAGAGGTTGTGGGTGTCTGTTTGTTTGTGGTCATTATTTTAGTTTAGAGATACAGATTAGAAACAGCCCTTTCGGCCCAACGTGTCCACGCTGACCATCTATCACCCGTTCACACTAGTTCTGTATTATCCCACTTTCTCATCCACTCCCTGCACACACGGGCAATTTACAGAGGCCAATTAACATGCAAACCTGCACGTGTTTGGAATGTGGCCGGAGAAAACCAGAGCACCCGGAGAAAACCCACATGGCCACAGGGAGAGTGTGTAAACTCCACACACAGCATTGGAGGTCAGGATTGAACCCGGGTCACTGGCGCTGTGGGGCAGCAGCTCGACCAGCTACGCCTCTGTGCCCACCATTCTCTAATATCAACTTAATCCAGTGGTGTCCACGACTGGGCAACAACAATCTTCCAGTTTTGATTTGTCTACAGATTCATCAGGGAAAGAGATCCGGCAAGTTTGGGGAAGGTGCTTTAAAGGTTGGGCTGTTACGCCCCATGCTTCTGGAAGCTTCCACCCTCACTTCTTGTAGGCTGTGGGCCGAGGTGCTTTTTTTCATTTAAATTCGTGACCTAAATTATGCAACTACCTAAATTTTTAATATATTGTGAAAAGTATTATAGAAATCATACCTGAAACTCGTCAAGAACAAAACCTGTACATATTTAATAAATATGAGAAAAACCTCCAAATGGTGCCCAGGTAGACCCAGTGTCGGCGAGGGTATGTGTGAGCTGAAGACTGGTGTATATGAGAGGCAGGTGCAGTGACGGGGATTAGAATGAAGCCGGAGGGTGGTCTGCGTCCATCCTGACCCCGGGCTGTGAACGGAGGTGCGGACGGTGGCTTCCACTGCCCAACAATAGCAAGTCAGTTACACCCCAGGCCTCGATAGCGCCAGCCCTGTCCCTTCCTCACAGGATCATAGAGTCACACTGCACGGAAACAGGCCTTTCGTCCCAACATGCCCATGCCCACCAAGATGCTCCATCAGCACAAATCCCACCAGCCCACGTTTGTCCCATGTCCCTCTATCCTTTCCTATCCACGTACCTGTCCAAACGGCGTTTCAATGCAGTTTGTATCTGACCTCATCGACCTCCTCTAGTAGTTTGTTTCATATACCCACCACCTTCAATATGAAAAGTTACCCCTTGGGTTTCTAGTAAATCTTTCCCCTCTCAACTTAAACATAATTCCTGTGGTTCATGATTCCCCTAAAGGTTCTGGTAAAAATATTCTGTGCATTCACCCTAACTATTTCCCTCATGATCCTACACACCTCTATCAGATTACCTCGCACTCCTGCGCTCCAAGCAATAAAGTCCTACCCTGCCCAACTTCTCTCTTTCGCTCGTGACCTTGAGTCCTGGCAACATCCTCGTAAATGTTTCCTGCTCTCTTTCCAGCTATGTGTTCCGGCTTCGGCTGCCGCAAGCCCTATTCACGGTTGTTAATATCTAACTGATCCCTCCCTAGTGTGAGATTAGTTGGAAGCGGCCAGGACATCTTCACATTGAGCACTTGCAGCCAAATAACATTTATTCCCCGAGACGGCAGCGTGTGCAGTAGACACTCACGATACTGCAGGGGTTCAGCAGTTGCACGAAAGGGAATGCGTTTTGAACCAGGAAGTAGCGGAGTTAAAATGACTTTGAAAGACCAAGTCGAGAGTTTAACTGAGGAGGCCACATGTCCAATCTGCCTGGATTTCTTCACACCGATCCCCCACTACTTAAACTGCGGGCACAACTTCTTCTGCCATCCCTGTATTCACACACAAATTTGAACAGGGAGGGAAAACTCCTCTCTCTCCGTCACTCTCTCTCTCTCTCCCTCTCCCTGTCACTCTCTCTCTCCCTCTCTCCCCCCTTCTCTCTCCCTCTCTCTTGCCCTCTCACCCTCCATCTCACTCCCCCTCTCTTTCCCTCCCTCCCTCTAACCATCTCCCTCCCCCTAAAGCCTAAAAACCAATCAACTCTGCCTAACCTTATCCGCTGCCTCGAGTGTTGGGTGCCCCAGACTTCCTCCCACAAAATCAGATGAAGTCTGAGGTGATCCTTCTCGGCCCCTCGTACTCAATCAAAATGATAGCAGGTAGCCTTGGAAGCCTTACACGACTACTCAAACCTCCCGTCAAAAGCCGTGGCGTGATATTTGACTCAGCATTGAAATTTGACAAACAAGTCAATGCCGTGGTAAAAGCTAGCTTCTTTCAGCTTCGGACGATAGCTAAAATAAAACTATTCCTCCAGTTTGATGACCTCGAAAAGATCATCCGCACATTCATCTCCTCCCGCCTAGATTACTGCAACTCTATACACTGGCATCAGCCAATCTCCCCTGTCCCGCCTGCAACTGGTCCAAAACGCTGCAGCGAGACTCCTACCGGGCACCCGAAAAAGGGACCACATCACCCCGATCCTGGCCTCTCCCCACTGGCTCCCTGTGCGGTTCCAAATAAATTTCAAGATCCTCCTTTATGTCTACGAATGGGCTTGCCCCCAAACATCAAAAGTCTGCTACCCTCACTACACACCACCTCTTGGTCCTTCAGATTGGCCGAGGGCTATATGTATGTAGTGCGGTTTGTATTAAGCTCAGGGGTATGAATACGTTTGCGGTTGCAGCTCCTAGACATAGTAACATTAGTACCCCTCCACCAATGTAAAGTACTTTGGCCAACGAGAGTTGTTTTTTAAATGTGCTATATAAATAAAAGTGACTTGACTTGACTCCCTCTATCCCCCTCTCTTTCTCCCTCGCTCCCACTTTGTCGCCCTCCTTTTCTATTTTTCTATATTTCTACTTGTTTCATGCCGACCAAGATGCCCCATCTATGCTGGTCCTATGTGCCACGTTTCATCCATCCCCCCTCCCATCCGTTCAAATCCATGCACCTGTCCAAATGTTTTTTATATGCTCTTACATGCCTCAAATAGCCGCCACGATGTAGCTGAGAAAGTGGCGAGGGAGGGGTGTGGCTACAACAGAAACAAGGAAGGTTTATCGCATTGTACAGAGAGGCAGGCAGAGCTCACTTGGAACACCACAATGTGTCGGCGGGCTTTAGGACCCGGGGGAGCCCGGAGCTGTGGAGCCGCCGCGGCTGCTGCTGAACCCGCGTTCAATGGGGTTTCGGGCGCGAAACTGTGGCGGAACAATCAATGAAAGGGGTGGGGCCCGGCTGAGGAGAGGCGGAGCTCAGCCATGTCAATCACAGCCCTGACCAGGAAGTGGATGTCATTTGAAATCAGCTTTGGGTAAATTTCATTCCCTGAAATTAAATACATCAGTGTTTCCTATCGTGAATTGTTCATGATGTTAGTCTGCACAATAACATCACTTCAATACCAGACACTGTAAATAAGAAGGGTCTCGACCCGAAACGTCACCCATTCCTTCTCTCCAGCGATGCTGCCTGTCCCGCTGAGTTACTCCACATTTTTGTGTCCATCTTCCATTTAAACCAGCATCTGCAGTTCTTTCCTATAGGCCTTAATTTTATTTAATAGTCTCATGTGTAAACTTGAATTCATGTACCTGTCTAAATGGTTCCTAAACGTTGCGGTAGTACCTGACTAAACGATCTCATCCAGCAGCTCATTCCATGCACCCACCACCTATTGTGTGACCAAAGTTACCCGTCAGATAAATTCAATCTTTCCAGCCTCACCTGGAACCAATGTCCTCTCGTCCTTGATTTCCCTACTCTTGGCAAGAGACTCTGTGCGTCTACCCGATCTATTCCTTTCATGAACTTTTACATCTCTTCTAAGATCACCCCTCTAAGATCATGGAAAAGCAGCCAACATAATCAAATACTTGTCCCACACCAGTAATTCCTTCTTCTCACTGTTCTTGTGGGCCGAAGAGCCTGTTCTAGAGCCTGTTCTATTGCGGCATGGCCATCAACAGCATCGAGAGAACTATTGTATCTCCCACTCCCAACATTCAGCTTTATTTTTCTCCCTTCAAGTAATTTCCAATTTCAATCCTCCCTCCTATTTACACCTCCCTAGTCAGACCTTTACCGCCCTCTTCAGAACGACATCAACACCAATTCGAGGACCAGAGGACATAGGTTCAAAGTGAAGGGAAAAAGGTTGCTAAGAATCCGAGGGGTAACTTTTTCACACAAAGGGTGATGGGTGTGTGGAACAGGCTGCCAGAGGAGGTATGTGAAAGAAGGAACTGCAGATGCTGGTTTAAACCGAAGATAGGCACAACAATCTGGATTAACTCAGCGGGACAGCCTGCATCTCTGGAGAGAAGGTTTGCAGTCGAGACCCTTCTTCAGATGACGCCAGAGCAGGTAGTTGAGGCTGGGACTATCCCATCGTTTAAAAAACAGTTAGATGGATAGGACAGGTTGGGAGGGATATGGACCAAGCGCAGGCAGGTGAGACTGGTGTAGTTTGGACATGTTGCCTAGTTGGGCCGAAGGGCCTGTTTCCACACTATATGACTCTAGACTGACACAACATGATGTAGTAACTCAGCGGGTCATAGAAACATAGAAAATAGGTGCGGGAGTAGGCCATTCGGCCCCTCGAGACAGCACCGCCATTCAATATGGTCATGGCTGATCATCTAAAATCAGTACCCCATTCCTGCTTCCACCCCCCATTTCCATTGATTCCGCTATATCAAACTCTCTTGAAAACATCCAGTGAATTGGCCTGTGGCAGAGCCTTTCACAAATTCACAACTCTCTGGGTGAAGAAGTTTTTCCTCATAGAAACATAGAAATTAGGTGCAGGAATAGGCCATTCAGCCACCAGCGTTTTCTGCCCCTTAGTGTTTCGCAGCTCTACACATACCGATTCCACATCCTCCAAACTAATGTCCTTCCTTTCCATTGCATTAATCTCCTCTCTAATCAGTAACGCTACCCCACCTCCTTTTCCTTTCTCTCTATCCCTCCTGAACATTGAATATCCCTGGATGTTCAGCTCCCAGCCTTGGTCACCCTGGAGCCATGTCTCCGTGATCCCAACTATATCATAGTCATCAATAGTTATCTGCACATTCAACTCATCCACCTTATTATGAATGCTCCTTGCATTGAGACACAAAGTCTTCAGGCTTGTTTTTACAACACTCTTACCCCTTATACTATTATGTTGAAAAGTGGCCCTTTTTGATTTTTGCCCGGGTTTTGTCTGCCTGCCACTTTTACTTTTCACCTTGCTATCTATTGCTTCTACCCTCATTTTATACCCCTCGGTCTCTACGCTCACACATTTAAGAAACCCTTTCCCTTTAACTCCATCCTCCACTATCCCATTCGACACCCCCCACCCCCCTTATTCAGTTTAAAGCCACCTGTGTAGCAGTGGCAAACCTGCCGGCCAGAATGCTGGTCCCACACCTGTTAAGATGCAATCCGTCCCTTTTGTACATCTGACATTTTGTCATCTCAGTCCTAAATGGCCTACCCCTTATTTTTAAACTGTGGCACCTGGTTCTGGACTCCCCCAACTTCGGGAACATGTTTTCCTGCATGCCTGTCCAATCCCTTAAGAATGTTATGTTTCTATAAGATCACCCTCTCATCCTTCTAAATTCCAGTGAATACAAGCCCAGTCGTCCCATTCTTTCATCATACAGTATGTCATTCCCATCTGCAGGATGAAGTGACAGCAGAGCTCTGGTGCTCTCCCCAGAGAATGGGCAAAAACTGAGAGAAACAAAATGGCTTTCAAACCCAAGGCAACACGACTTGGTAACGGAAAGTGAAACCTCACTCCCACTTTGTCTCAGCAGACATTTCATGAGAGCTTGCACGTTTGCAACTTACTTGATGCGTGAAGAACACTGGTTCTTGATTAGTACGGGCATCAAAGTTGATGAGGAGAAGGCAGGAGAATGGGGTTGAGAGGGAAAAAGCAGAGCAGTCATGATTGAATGGTGGAGTAGACTCGATGGGCCGAATAGCCAAATTCTGTTCCTGTGTCTCATGATCATGAGATTGGCACAATCTCATTTCCTCCCACATCTCAAAGATGTGTGAGCTCTGGAGAAAAGGAATAGGTGACGTTTCTCATCTAAAGAAGGGTCTTGACCCGAGACATCACCTATCCATGTTCTCCATAGAAGCTGCCCAACCCGCAGAGTAACTCCATCACTCTGCGAAATGTCACTTATCCATGTTCTCGAGAGATGCCGCCAGACCCGCTGAGTTACTCCATTACTCTGCGAAACGTCATCTATCCATGTTCTCCATAGAAGCTGCCCAACCCGCAGAGTTACTCCATCACTCTGCGAAATGTCACCTATCCATGTTCTCCACAGATGCTGCCTGACCCACAGAGTTACTCTAGCATTTTGTGTCTATCTTCAATGCTGAAGACACAGAGTACTGGAGTAACTCAGTGGGTCAGGCAGCATCTGTGGAGAACATGGATAGGTGACGTTTCAGAGTTTCTTTGAATATAATTCACGCGGCGTCATTAAACATAGAAAATAGGTGCAGGAGGAGGCCATTCGGCCCTTTGAGCCAGCACCGCCATTCATTGTGATCATGGCTGATCATCCCCTATCAATAACCGGTGCCTGCCTTCTCCCCATATATTTTGACTCCATTAGCCCCTAGAGCTCTATCTAACTCTCTCTTAAATCCATCCAGTGACTTGGCCTCCACTGCCCTCTGTGGCAGGGAATTCCATAAATTCACAACTCTCTGGGTGAAAAATGTTTTCTCACCTGTCTTAAATGACCTCCCCTTTAGTCTAAGAATACTTTATTAATACAAGTATCATTAATACTTGTTCAAAACACAATTACATTTAATGAGGAATGTAGATCGATGCATTGATGACACATTGAGAATTTCTTAAAACTCACCATCATGAGTGAGGGCTTCTCCTTGATGAGCTTCTTGGTGTGCAGCAGATTAGTCATTCAACTTACCATCTGACCCATGTTGTGTCTTTCTTTCGCACTCTCCCTCCCTCTCTCTCTCTCTCTCCTGCTCCCCATCCCATCTCTCTAGCTGTCGCGGCATTCCCGGAATCATTGACGTTTTGCGGTAGACAAAACTGTTGGAGAAATTCAGCGGGAGAGGCAGCATTTATGGAGCGAAGGAAATAGGCAACGTTTCGGGTCGAAACCCCTCTTCAGACCCGGCCCGAAACGTTGGCTATTTCCTTCGCTGCATAGATGCTGCCTCACCTGCTGAGTTTCTCCAGCATTTTTATCTTCCTTTGATTTTCCAGCATCTACAGTTCCTTCTTAGACATTTTTGCATCTG
This sequence comes from Leucoraja erinaceus, assembly GCF_028641065.1. Lineage (NCBI taxonomy): Eukaryota > Metazoa > Chordata > Chondrichthyes > Rajiformes > Rajidae > Leucoraja > Leucoraja erinaceus. The sequence goes on along the minus strand of NW_026576512.1, from coordinate 64,334 downwards.
CAGTTCCTTCTTAGATGTTTTGCGGTGACAGCTTCATCTGCGGTTCCTTTTTGTTGGGGGAGGGAGGGGAAGTCCTGGCCCAATGGCGGCTCCTGATAAGTGAAATGATCCCTCCGCGGATGCTGCATTGCCCGCTGTGTTCCTCCAGCACTCTGTGTTTCTTGTTTGGCTCTGAAGTTGAAGGTGGACCCCCCTATGTCTACCTTCAACTCCCTGTCTGTGGTCTGAAGAAAGGTCTGCTCTCCAGAGTCACTGCGCTGCCTGTCCTGCTGAGCTACTCCAGCTTTTGTCTATCTTCAATTTCAGATTTAGATAAAGTTCTCATGCAGGAGCTTATAGCGTCTACCCCCCCTTCCTGTCCAACCTCAGCCTCACGGACCTTAGCATACCCCTAGTTCCTAAAAGCCATTTCCATCACTGATGGCAATATATATGTAACACCACATTGCAGGTTCTCCAGAGATTTTGATTATATTGAGTGGATATTTCTAGAATAATTTATGGGAATTGAACATTAAATTTGTTCCATGTGGCACATAAATTAATGACAGTGAGATTTAAAAATAATGTTACATTGTGAATTCTTATGTGAATGGGATTTGTTTGTTATTTGGAAACAGGCTATTCTTAAAAATTATCCTTTTCTTAAGAAATTGAATCTACAGGACATTGGAAAGTAGTGGGCAGAAAGGCATGTCATGCGTGGTTTGAAGAGCAAAAACTTGTAGTTTACAATGCCAAAATTGAAAAGTTGAGGAAAAACAAGGTGTACAGAGTTGTTTATTGGTTACAATTTGAGGAGTATGATGATGCTACTGATTATGATATGCCAATGTACCAGCTAGCAACTGATCTTCTCCATAAAAACCTGGTCTATTGCTAGAAATTGTATTTAATTTACCTATCTGTTACGTACTTACAGCATATAATACAATAATATTAAAGTTCTGATCTTGGGAATATCACATTTTTGAATTTTCAAGGCAGTCTGGGTGTTTATTACTACTTCCGTCACAACGGTCAATTTTGGAATTAGCTACAATTAGGTAATTAACTAATTATATGCTTTCAGGTCATCCAAGCAAGATGTTTTATATTTGTTTCAGAATGCTTAAATCTATAATAACTGAAAATTTCATTCAGTTCTCTTAATTTTTAAGAAAGTTATGGGCTTTTGACTGTCCTCGATCACAGCTTTTGTGTTAAGTCAATGGAAAAGCAATAAGGAACAAGATGCTAATTTCCGAGTATGAAAATGGCCATAACTTGTTTAATACTGAAGATATGAAAGTGAATTAGGTTTCAAATTAAACTTTTTATGCTTTATCTGATGGGATAATTTGCAGACTTGATTTTTTAAATCTCAAAATGTTGTAACATTGATAGAAAAAGGACCTGCATCTTGGAGGCCGAAGGTTGGGTTGTTAGCCAAGAAAGATAGACTTCGTTATCCCTCAGTACAGCAACATCAAGAATGATGTTGCTACACTGAGGGATAGCAAAGTCTACCCCTCATTGCTAGATGGGAAGCGGCTGTAAAAGGACAGCACTGCTGGGGGGGGGGGGGGTAAAGTTGCGGGGAGGGCAGGAGCGTTGAGAAGGAAGCGGTCGGGGATCATGCCAGCATCCAGCTCAAGAGCGGTTCAGCGGCCAATGGATAACAGGACAGCGGGCGGTGGAGCTTGCTTCATATGTCAGGGCGAGTAACCTCAATAGATCCCTTGTTTGCGCTGACACAGGAGAAAGCTCCACCACCCGCTGTGATGTTATCCATCGCCCGCTGACGCACTCCGCTTTGTGATCTTTGCTCTTGCGCTGGTCCCCTCACTGTTCAGACGGAGAGCACTGCCAGAGGTGAGCGAGCCAGCAGAAGGCGCTGAGATGGCAGTCGGTTCCGCTCTACAGTGATGGCGGCCGCTTGTAGCCACGCGAGCTGCTTCCCTCCCCGGCCACAATGCAGTGGCTCCGCGCACGGAGCGCCGGGGCAGCGGTTAGTGAGTGGGTTACTGGCATGAACCCGACCCCCTCCTTCACAACGCTCCCGCCCTTCCCGCAACTTTACCCCTGGCTAGACTCCCCACACGCTGTGAAAGGAACTCTCCCCCCCAATTGGTCTCCCGCCAATTGAGTAATCTTCTGGAATTTTTTGAGGATGTGACAAGTAAAATGGATGAAGGTGAGCCAGTGGATGTAGTGTATCTAGACTTTCAGAAAGCCTTTGATAAGGTCCCGCACGGGAGACTGGTGACTAAAATTAGAGCACATGGTATTGGGGGTAGGGTGTTGACATGGATAATGGCAGGCAGTGGCGAGCGGAGTGCCGCAAGGCTCGGTGTTGGGGCCGCAACTGTTTACCATATATGTTAATGATTTGGAAGAGGGAATTAGGAGCAACACGAGCAGGTTTGCAGATGACACAAAGCTGGGTGGCAGTGTGAACTGCGAAGAGGATGTTAGGAGGTTGCAGGGTGACCTGGACAGGTTGAGTGAGTGGGCAGATGCGTGGCAGATGCAGTATAATATAGATAAATGTGAGGTTATCCACTTTGGCGGCAAAAACAAGGGGGCAGATTATTATCTCAATGGGGTTAGGTTAGGTAAGGGGGAGGTGCAGCGAGACCTGGGCGTCCTTGTACAATACAATACAATACAATTTATTGTCATTTGAGCCTCAGTGAGGCTCAAACGAAATTCCGTTTCCACAGCCATACAAACAAAGACAATTTCCTACAGACATACACACAATTTAATTCACACAAACATCCATCACAGTGAACCCAAAGTATTTTCTCTCCCCTGTTCTCCATTTCTCTCCCGATGTCCAAGCCCCAGGCGGGCGATGATAAGCCCCACGGCCATTTTAGGCCGTGCCGGGTGATTTACGGCCCCGCTCCCGGTCTAAAAGTCACAATGTTGGAGCCCCCGATGGGCGTTGGAATGTCCCACGGCCATGAAGCCGTGCGGGGCGATGTACGTCCCCGCTCCGGGTCGTTCCAACCCTGCGACACGGGCTGGAGAAGTCGAGTTGCGGGAGCTTCGGGCAGCGGTCTCTTCACCCGGACCCGCGAGCTCCCTATGTCCCGGTCCACCGGACCTGAGACTGCGTTGCTGGAGCCTCCGAAGTCGAGTCGCAGCAGCGAGTCACCACCACTCCCCATGCTCCGAGGCCGGCCAGCCCCCCGATGGTGAGTAGTCCGCAGCTCCGCAGTCTCCCGAGCCCCCGGGTCGTTCAGGTTGGAGGCCGCTCCACGGTACTAGGCCCCAATGACAACAAAGACCCGACAGGGAAAAGGTCTGGTCTCCCGGACAGGGAAGAGATTTTAAACAGTTTCCCCCTCCCCCGCCCCGCCCCCCACATATACACATTTAAAACTGTAATTAAAAAGCTACATTTAACTAGACAAAAAATTAAAAAAAGACAGACAGGCTGTAGGGGCCGCTGCAACGGGTGAGTCGCGCGGGTGAGGTTCTTCTGCAGTTGTATGGGGGCTCTGGTGAGACCACATCTGGAGTATTGTGTGCAGTTTTGGTCTCCTAATTTGAGGAAGGACATCCTTGTGATTGAGGCAGTGCAGCGTAGGTTCACGAGATTGATCCCTGGGAGGGCGGGACTGTCATATGAGGAAAGATTAAAAAGGCTAGGCTTGTATTCACTGGAGTTTAGAAGGATGAGGGGGTATCTCATAGAAACATATAAAATTATAAATGGACTGGACAAACAACATGCAGGAAAAATGTTCCCAATGTTGGACGCGTCCAGAACTAGGGGGCAGTCTTAGAATAAAGGGGAGGTCATTTAAGACTGAGGTGAAAAATACCGTTTTCACCCAGAGTTGTGAATTTATGGAATTCCCTGCCACAGAGGGCGGTGGAGGCCAAGTCACTGGATGGATTTAATAGAGCGTTAGATAGAGCTCTAGGGGCTAGTGCAGTCAAGGGAGAAGGCAGGCACGGGTTATTGATTGGAGACGATCAGCCGTGATCACAATGAATGGCCTCCTCCTGCACCTATTTTCTATGTTTCTATGGTCCCTTGAACTAGTATAGTCATTCAATAAGATGACAACTGATTCATGTTGACCTGGTGTGCTCCTGTTTTTCCCACCATATTTCCACCTGCCGTCACCCATTCAGTAATTCAGAAAGAAGGAGATTTGGAAACCTTGGGCAAATTGAATCGTTACTTTATTTATTTTTCTTTTTACGGAGAGGAGAACTATCTGCGCATGCGCGGTTTAAGATTTTTTTAAAGCCGACTGACTGTCATATTATTCATGACACGCGACTCATTTATATATATTTATTTATATTTATATGAAAATTGTTCCCAATTGGGGCCCGCACCTCCTAAGGTCGGCCCTAACACCAAGCCTTGGAGCACTCCACTCGCCACTGCCTGCCATTCTGAAAAGGACCCGTTCACTCCTACTCTTTGCTTCCTGTCTGTCAACCAATTTTCTGTCCACGTCAGCACCCTACCTCCAATACCATGTGCTCTAATTTTAGTCACCAGTCTCCCGTGCGGGACCTTATCAAAGACTTTCTGAAAGTCTAGATACACTACATCCACTGGCTCCCCTTCATCCATTTTACTTGTCACATCCTCAAAAAACTCCAGAAGATTAGTCAAGCATGATTTCCCTATCATAAATTCATGTTGACTTGGACTAATCATTTTATTGCTAACCAAATGCCCCATTATTACCTCTTTAATAATTAACTCCAGCATGATTCCCACCACTGAAGTCAGGCTAACTGGTCTGTAATTCCCCGTTTTCTCTCTCTCGCTCATTTCTTGAAAAGTGGGATATCATTAGCTATCCTCGAATCCACAGGAACTGATCCTGAATCTATTGAACATTGGAAAATGATCACCAATGCGTCCACTATTTCTAGAGCCACCTCCCTGAGGACCCTGGGATGCAGACCATCAGGCCCATGGGATTTATCATCCTTCAGTCACATTAGCCTATCCAATACTATTTCTCGCCTAACAAAAATTATTTCAGTTCCTCGACCCCCTTGGATCCGAAGTACCTGTTCAACTTTTCTGCCATTTCCTTGTTCCCCATAATAATTTCACCCGTGTCTGCCTTCAAGGGACCACCAGTTGACTTTGCTCTTCTTTTTCCCTTAACATATCTAAAGAAGCTTTTACTGTCCTTATTGTATTGTATGTATTGTATTGTATTCAAATTTATTGTCATTGTCTCAATTTGAGACAACAAAATGAATTTCCCTTACAGGCAGTATCATAAAAAAAATAAAAATAATAAAAATAATAATAAATAAATAATAAAACATTAAAAATAAAATTGAAATTGAATTTAAAAAAAAGCACAAACACAGAAAGTCCACGACACAACATAACATAAATGGCACCAAGGTGAGGATGGCACCATAGTCCAGCCAGCCTCCCCTCCGTGTTCATCCGTGGTCGGGGCCTTCCGAGCACCCGCAGTCGCGGCCCCGGGTGGCCCGATGTTCAGGCCCTCACGCTGGGCTGGTGGAACGCCGTCGCCAAACCCCGACGGTGAGCATCCTCCTCCTCAGCGGCCCGGACCTCCTGATCAGCCGCCTCCCGCTGCCGGAGTCTGCAGCTCCTTAGTCCGCAGGTCGAGCCGGGCAGAATCGCAGGACCCCGTGTTGTTAGTCAGCGCCGCCCGCGTTGGGAGCTCCGCAAACCGCAGCTCCAGGATGTCGGTGCAGCAGGTCCAGCACTCCGGGCTCCAGACGGCGACCTCCGGTAAGGCATCGACCAGCCCCGCGATGTTTCAGCGCTGTCCCGCCGCTGCTGGAGCTCCGGTCGATCCCGGCAGGAAAGGCCACGCCAATCCAGGTAGGTAGGCCGCTGTGGGGGGGGAGGGGAGGGGGGGGGGGGGCGAGGACGCGACTCGAATAATAGTCGCGTCCTCACCAGGAAGCGGCTGAAGGACGGTATCCCCCGCACCGTGCCCTCTTCCCCCACATAAAAACACAAAAAAAACACTTTTACATAACTAAATAAACAAAAAAACAGGTGGAGGCTGCTGACACCAGCGCCACTGGAAGTACAATACACAATATACAATCCTTGCACTCATATCTTCAATTGTATCCCTTCCAGAGTCAAGAATACCAACCACATCAGCCACTGGTATGACCATAACCCCATCTCTTCAATACTGTTCCCATTATCCCAGGGGGAAAGGTTGTTCTTTGTCCAAGAAGCACCCAATAAAACAAGAGTGGAGACTTTGAAGCAGGCAGGGTCAGTACATGTTTTCAGGGACTGGTTAAAAATGTCTGTATAGACCGGTGCCAGCTGTATGACACTTATCTACATTCCTAGCCAGCTTCCCCTCGTACTTCTGTTGTCCTATGAAAGTTTCCCAATCCTCTGGCTTCTGGGTACTCTTTGCTGTGTTATACATTTTCTCTTTTAGTTTTATTCTATCCCTAACTTCTCTTGTTAGCCACGGTTGCCTCCTACTCTCCTTAGAATCTTTCTTCCTTTTTGGAATGAAATGATCCTGCGTCTTCCGGATTATGCCCAGAAATTCCTGCCATTGCTGTTCCACCCTCATTTCTGCCAGGATCCCTTTCCAGTCTACCTTGAGCAGCTCCTCTCTCATGCCTTCATAGTCCCCTTTGTTCAACTGCATCACTGACACTTCCAATTTAACCTTCTTCTCAAATTGCAGTTTAAAACTAATCATCTTCTTTCGTCTCTCCCTCTCCAGCGTATTGCGTAGTCTCCTCCTCACTGAAGACTCTCGAGCCAAAGACTCACACTTTACTCACAAGGCCGCCTCCCTAAAGCAGCCTTGCATACATTGGTTGATAAATTGCCTAATTCACCAATTTACAAACCATATTTCTCAGTTTTAAACTGTTTGTCCCCTGTGACTTACTCAACTCCCCCACGGGCTTGAGCCAATCAATGCTTCTTCCTGCTTCTCATTGGTGCTGCTTCTTCAAAATCCACGTAAGCTCTGTGTTTGTCTGCGTTTTTCCGCTCTTTTTCGATTGTTTTAGCGCTAATTTTAAAACTGAGCAAACTGCAAGAGGACAAGATTAGAGGGCGGACAGGCAGGCAGGGAGGCAAGCTTTGTTCTCATGGGTAGTCTAATGTAAAAGGTAACAAAGTTTAAAAATCTTAAAAGCTGCATGAGCGCAGATTGAACTGCTCTCCTGTATGTGTAGGGTTGTGTTAACTTTAATCTCATCTATTGGTTGTAAAGTTGCTTAATCACTAAATAATGTTTTTGTGGTTAGCAGTGTTGAGGATTGTGCAATAAAGTGACAAAACTCAGTGCAGACAGTGAAAACTCAGAATCACAGCTCAAACACCATTATGAGTAATTTGGGTAGCATGGAAGATTGAAGATTATATTAGAGGGCCTACTATTTGAGGGATTATTGTTCTGGACTGTGAAATGGAATTTGCTAATTTTTAACGGAACTTGTTAATACTATTGACGTGGATTGAGACCATTCAAGACCCTGGACATGGAATCCAATGTCCAAGAAAGCCTTGCCATGTTCAGCGCCACATGGATTAGTCTTTTCTCCTGTCACTCAGCGGGACAGTCCGCCACTTCCTGCGCCATCGCATCTTTACTGGAGCTGAGGATGGCCGATCAGAACAAAGCTTCCAATCGGACACAATGTTCAGATGGAACGGAAGCCCAGCCCGGCGCATGCACCAAATGGAAAGCGGAGAATCTGATCCCCGCGGAGGAGAACGTCCAGTAACCAGCGCCCGCTGTGAGTTCCCATCGCATTGTCAGTTCCATCCTCTTCCGCTCTGGTCGCCCTCGTTGGCTCCTGTCCCCCATGATACCCCTCTCCCTCACAACCCCGTCTTTTCACCGAGTTCTCTCCCTGCCCCAACCCCCCTCCCTCCATAACCCCCGCCTCCCCCTACACATCCGCCCATACACCCACCTTCCCCCACACCCCCTGCCTGACCACACCCCTGCCCACAACCACACCCCATCTCCCCTGTTCATACCACCCGTCTCCCCCCCCCACAAACCTGCTGACAACACCGCCCCCTCCCCTATCCCCCCCCACTCACACAAGCCCCCTCTCCACCCACACACCCCTCTACCCCACCCCCCCCCCCCCCCCCCCACGGCCCACTCACCTCCTCCCTTGCCCACCTGCCCCCAACCCCCTCCCACCCCCCCCCCCATCCCTCACACCCCCACCATCACACCACCCTCCCCTCCACCCACACATCCCCCCTCCCACAACCCACCAACGAAATAAAAAAACTTTCAAATTAAGGATGTTTCATTCTAACTATATTTAATATAAAATAATTATAAATAATTAAAAAAAAACATTGACATTTATGTCAGAAATTGACATGGTTGTGGGAAATCAACGTGGAGCGCGGGCGGGGTAGAGGTTGGAGGGTTGTCGAGCGCGGGGTAGCCAACTTCCAGCATCACATCACTGGATCTCCATGGACGCGGAACCGGTAGAGGCAGGTGTATTCTGGATGACCCCAGTTGTTATTCACCCTCAGTTCAATTAGTTTAAATGCTGCAGCATCTTTATTCTACAAAGAAAAAAAAACATGACGACAGATCAGAGAACCTGTGCTTCAGTATGAAAGTACTGCAGGCAGGAGAGAAGATGGATTAGCTACAAAATTAGACTTACAACATCCTGCTGATCATGGATTTCAGGACAGTCTATTCAATTACATACAGCATTGATAACAAGCATTTTGGTAGATGATTTACAGAGGTATAAGAGGAGCATAGATTTCAAATGACAGCAGGAAATACTGGGAGCAACAGCTTTACTCCATGTAGCATCGTGGATGGGGAGAGAACAAGCTTATTTACACAGGCTTGCTTTGTGGCAACTGACAAATTGTGAATAAAGTGGCCATGAAAAATAAACTTCTACTGTGAAAAGATAAATGGCTGGAGTAACTCAGTGGGACAGGCAGCATTCCTGGACCTGCCTGTCCTGCTTAGTTACTCCAACATTTTGCGTCTTTCCTTGGTAAACCAGCATCTGCTTGGTTCTTGATTCTACAATCCGTAATCTGGATTGGTTCAGCAAGTTTGAAACTTGTAGATGCTTCAAGTAGATCAGCCACTGATCCAGCTCTCCTCGGTTTCCCTATCTCTGCATCTGAAAATATGTTTATCCTTGACCAGATTGCATGAATGGTTAATTTAAAAAAGTATCTCTGCACACCTGCTGCCTGACACAAGTATTTCTAGCATTGTGTTTCAGTCCTCCATCACCTGCAGATTTGCAATTTCGTATTTTTAACGTCATTTGTTCCAGTCAATATGATATTTGCGATAATACGAGTCTGAAGAACGGTCTGGACCTGAAACGCCGCCCATTCCTTCTCTCCAAAGATGCTGCCTGACCCACTGAGTTACTCCTGCATTTTGTGTTCATATTCGGTGTAAAGCAAGTGCACGAGCAGCATGTCCGTTACAGCACTGATTTCTGCCGTTTTTCTAATCCAGGTGAGTTGATTAAAGGTATAAATAATGTAGGTTAATCGGCTTGGTAAAGAAGTAAATTGTCCCTCGTGTGTGTCTTGTGAATCTGTGGAATTCTCTACCTCAGAGGAGGGTTCTCTGGAAACTTTCAAGAGAGAGCTAGATAGGGCTCTTGAAGATAGTGGAATCAGGCGATATGGGGAGAAGGCAGGAACGGCGTACTGATTGTGGATGATAAGCAATGATCACATTGAATGGCGGTGCTGGCTTGAAGGACCGAATTGCCTACTTCTGCACCAATTGTCTATTGATACTGTTAGTGTGTGGGGATCGCTGGTCGGTGCGGACTAAGGCCCTGTTTCAGCACTGAATCTTTAAGCTAAACTCAAACATGGGTGAAGTCAGCACCAAAACGCAGAATCACAGTTCAAACACCAGTGAGCTAACTGTCAAATATTGGCACATGCCAGATTTTGCTTTACAGTCACTACATCGCAAAGCCTATTTTTGTAAAAGATAGATAGATATTTAAGGCATAGGAAAATAAAAGCTTGCAGGAAAAGGCCAAGGTTATAGGATTGTTCCAGCAAAGAATCAATGATCCCTTCTGCATTCCATACCTGCACCTCAAACGTCTGGATTGAATCCCCTTCCTCATTATACGTATACTGTCCCAACAGGACCCCTTCGGCTTGATTTTCATCATCCAAGCCCTGTGAACAAATAGAAATTAGTAAGCTTTGTACACAGAGAATTACTCTCCAGTCACCCCAACAATTATACCAACCTGATGAAAGCAGGACTTTCATCCTTGCCTGGAAGAAAGCTTGGTTGAATATATAAAGTCATTTCATTTCAAACAGAACTAGTAGTTCCCTAAAAGTCAATTGGAAAAATGCCCTCACCTCATTTAGCACATGAAGTGAATCTGTACACAATCAAACAGAATGAAACGATGTCCTGCATACGTAGCATCAACTCTCATCTGTGGTAGAATCAGTGTGTCCCACCACAGGGGCCTCATCAGGCACCTCTATACCCACAGAACTAGAGTGGAAGCAGGTCATCCTCAATCCTGAGAGAATACCAGTGAAGAATTGTTCACCGCCACTCAGGAAAGCACTTGACATAAAAATTGTCCCTAGTATGTGTAGGGTTGTGTTAACTTTAATCCCATCTATTGGTTGTAAAGTTGCTTAATCACTAAATAATGTTTTTGTGGTTAGCAGTGTTGAGGATTGTGCAATAAAGTGACAAAACTCATTGCAGACAGTGAAAACTCAGAATCACAGCTCAAACACCATTATGAGTAATTTGGGTAGTATGGAAGATTGAAGATTATATTAGAGGGCCTACTATTTGAGGGATTATTGTTCTGGACTGTGAAATGGAATTTGCTAATTTTTAACGGAACTTGTTAATACTATTGACGTGGATTGAGACCATTCGAGACCCTGGACATGGAATCCAATGTCCAAGAAAACCTTGCCATGTTCAGCAGCATGCTCCAAACAGACACTCACATAAACAGAGAAGTCTTGAGGGGCACTTCTAATTGATCCATGCGGAGAAATGGATTTTGGAATGTGCTCCAAGGTAAAGGCTGTAGGCCTGATCCAGACAGCAAGCTCGATGACAACAAAGCCTTGGGAGCCTTTAAATGGCCAACAGTTCCCAGGATGAACCTCCGGCTGATAGAGAGAACATAAACAAAAAAATTAGGAAAGATTCTCAGTTTAGTTAAGAGATAAAGCACGGAAACAGGAAATATTAACACTATCCTCTGCACACTCGGGATAATTTTTTGAACATTTACCAAGCCAATTAACCTACAAACCTGTACGTCTTTGGAGAATGGGAGGAAAACGAAAATATAGGAGCAAATCCACGCAGGTCACGGGGAAAACGTACAAACTATGTACAGACAGCACTCATAGTTGGGATTGAACCGGATTCTCTGTCTCTGCAAGCGCTGTAAGGCAACAACTCTACCACTGTGCCTCCCACAATTCTCTACCCACAATTATCCCCCTTTCTTTCAACAGAACACTGATTCTTCCTAAAAGGACAGCAAAGATTTCGATTTTTGGACAAAATCCATGTGAGGATGTGAGGTTACTTACAGAATAATGAAAGGCATAGAGTGGATGTGGAAAGGACGTTTCCACTGGTGGGAGAGTCTAGGACCAGAGGTCATAGCCTCAGAATTAAACGGTGCGCCTTTAGAAAGGGGGTGAGGAGGAACTTCATTGCCACAGAGGGCTGTGGAGTTCAAGTCAGTGGATACTTTCAGGGCTGCCAACTCTCACGCTTTGAGCGTGAGACTCACGCATTTTGACAAATTCTCACGCTGATCACAAATTTCTCACGCTCTGTCGTGAAATATTCGGTGATCAACAAGAATTTAAATTGCATGGGTCGCGGGTGGGGAGTCGGGGCGGAGGGAGGGATGATAGCAGCAGCAGGGGCAGTGTGATCAAATGCAACCCAAAATATGCTTGCTTTCTCCGATTTCCTCTAAATCTTTCTTTGCTTAAAAACTTATACCCTCTGGATTTAGGCTCCTCTGTAAACTACAGGCAAAAGCTGGCAAATGGGATTAGTTGTACGGGTATTTGATGGCTGACCTGGACGTGTTAGGCACAAAGGGTCTGGTTCTCTGCTGTATGATTCCATAAGTGGAATTAAAAAATCTAAACTCAATTGAAGATTTGACAAACACACTGACAATCTACATTCAGGTGAGAGGAATGGGGAGCATAACGCATTGTAGTTTGGTTAAAGCAGATGGAAGGAGCCCACTTTTACTTCAGGAATGATATTTTTGCTATGGAGGGACCACATCAAAAGTGCAGCAGATTGACTGTAGGGATGGCAGGGCTGACGTCTGAAGAGCAATCTGGTCAATATTCACTGGGGTTTGGAAGGAATGATAATTTTATAGAAACCTACACAATTTAGAAGTTCTAACAGGACTGGGAAGATTAAAGGTAAGATGTTCCTGATGCTGGGGAGATTCAGGACCAGTTTCACAGTGCAAGGATAAGGCGAGGTCATATAAAACTCAGAGGGGGAGAAATCTCTTCATCCAGAGTAGTGAACTACCACCTCCAGTTTAAATTCCATTTGGAACATTTTGGAGGACCAAGAACTCTCTATCATGGAATGCAATTGAAATCAGATTGTTCAATATACTCATGTGTTAAATATTGTTTTTGTAGCTAGAGGGACCAAGAGGTATGGGGAGAAAGCTATGGGGAGTCCTCCAACTGAGGATCAATTTGGATGATCAGCCATGATCACACTGAGGGGTTGAGTGGGCTTGAAGGGTCACATTGCTTACTCCTGTTCATAATTTCCATGTTTCTCTATTCCATATTTTCACACAGAGAGTGGTGAATCTCTGGAACTCTCTGCCACAGAGAGTAGTTGAGGCCAGTTCATTGGCTATATTTAAGAGGGAGTTAGATGTGGCCCTTGTGGCCAAGGGGATCAGAGGGTATGGAGAGAAGGCAGGTACGGGATACTGAGTTGGATGATCAGCCATGATCATATTGAATGGCGGTGCAGGCTCGAAGGGCCGAATGGCCTACTCCTGCACCTCATTTCTATGTTTCTATTCTATATCCCAGAACTGTGGTACTGAACAAGCACGCATGATGGGCTTATACATGACTTTTTTTTTAACATATATATCAATACCTTGCACTCTTATGACTGGGAAGAACTGTTATGCAGACGTAGAATGTTCACATAAACCTGGGGAAAGCAGAAGACACACACTAGTTGTGGTGCCCCCAACAGAAAATCTTGAAGTTGTGGACCTATAGCATCTCTGCACCTTTCTGCCTCTAGGAGAGGATTCAAAGGTCACTGCTATCAAGACAGAAGGGAGCAGCAGCACAAGGATTATATACCTGAATGACAGCTCTGGGTGAGTGAGATTGATACCACAGTGGAATGCCAAAGAGACTATGAATAGTCTTGGTCTCTAACGTCTCTGTGCAGCGCGTGTGGATCACAGTGCCACCTAACAAGAGAAAAAATAATCAGAATCATATCACTGAATGGACAAAGTTAATCATGAATCCTTCAAGAAATATGCAGGTTTGTAGAGAACTGGTTCTGGACTCGTCCAACATTGGGAACATTTTTCCTGCTTCTAGCTTCGCCAGTCTTTTTATAATTTTATATGTTTCTATAAGATCTCCCCTCATCCTTTGTAACTCCAGTGAATACAAGCCTAGTCTTTTCAATCTTTCCTGATATGACAGTCCCGCCATCCCAGGGATCAATCTCATGAACCTACTCTGCACTGCCTCAATCACAAGGATGTCCTTCCTCAAATTAGGAGACCAAAACTGTACACAATACTCCAGAGCCCTATACAACTGCTAGGATCCCATTCCAGTCTACCCTGGCTAGCTCCTCTCTCATTCCTTCATAGTCCCATTTGTTCAACTACATCACTGGCATTTCCGATTTAACCTTCTCCTTCTCAAATTGCAGATTAAAACTAATATTATGTTCACTACCTCCAAGCGGCTCCTTTACCTCGAGTTCTCTTATCAAATTTGGTTCATTGGACAACTCTAAATCCAGAATTGCCTTTTCTCTGGTCGGCTCCATTACAAGCTGCTCTAAGAATCCATCTCGGAGGCACTCTCCAAACTCTCTTTCTTGGGGTCCTGAACCAACCTGATTTTCCCAGTCTACCTGCATATTGAAATCCTCCATCGCCACAGTGGCATTACTTTTGCTACACGCCAGTTTTAACTCCTGCTGCAACTTTCACCCTACATCCGGGCTACTATTTGGGGTCTGTATATAACACCGATTAGTGTATTCTTGCCTTTACAGTTCCTCAACTCAATCCACAGTGACTACCTCATCAGCCCCTATGTCTTCCCTCATAAGGGACTGAATTCCATCCCTCACCAGCAGAGCTACCCCACCCCCCACCCACTTACATGTCCTTTCTATAGGATGTATAACCTTGAATATTAGGTTCCCAGGCCCGATCCTCCTGCAGCCACCTCAGTAATCCCCACAATGATCTTGACTATCCCATTTTACACCCCCTCCCCCCTTATTCACTTTAAAACCACCCGTGTAGCAGTGGCAAACCTGCGTGCCAGAATGTTGGTCCCCCACCTGTTAAGAACTTTCCAATTTGTCCAAGAACTCAACACATCCAGCACAACTGCAGAAATAATTTAATGTTATAATCGCAACCGGAGGTTGCAGTTTGTGGAAGGTACCTGCAACCTCCGGCAACCACCATCAACTAGCATCGCAACCAGCTTAGACTAAAAAATTACCGATTTTTAAAACGGCAACCTATTTTTAGTCGCGGCCGGTTTTTAATTTTTTGAAATAATCACCGGAATATAGAAGAAGCGGAAACCACTTTCGACCATTAAGAAGACTGACAAAAACCTCCGGGAACCTCACGGAAACCTTGGGTGGGGCTCAAAGTCTCCAGAGGTTTCCATTCAGGTTTCCTAAGTGCGACAGGGGCATTACTCATCCCATCTGACTGGACATAGTCTGCATCCCTCTACTCCCTGTCTGTACATGTATCTGTCCAAATGCCTTTTAAAGATTACTATTGTATCTGCTTCCACCACCTCCCCCGACAGCAAACCTACAGCTGTGCAAGAAAAACCTGCCTCCCACATCTCCTTTAAACATCTCCCCCTCTCACCTTAACTCGATGCCCTCGCGTATTTGACATTTCCACCCTGGGGAAAAGACTGACTACTACATCTATATATCTCTCATAATTTTATACACTTCTATCAGGTCTCGTCTCAGCCTCTGACGCTCCAGCAAAACAAATCTGTTTGTCCAACCTCCCCTTATATTCTATTCTAGCATTTTGTCTAATCCAGGCAGTATCCTGGTCATTCTGCAGATGGCAGAAACCTAAAGCAGATCTTCAGTTTTCTAAACAATTCCAATTAAATCCAATGTTAGCTTGAGAAGACCCAAGCTTCTATCCACATTTCAAACCATGAGCTTGTCTTCTTTTCTTGCACTTCTACAGGTGTTTAAGATTTCATTCGTCTGCCACTAGTTACATCTCCACCGATCCAGCTGGTATCGACGTTCATCTCAAATGTCTCCTGGTCTCCAGCCTATCTATTTTGTTCTCACTTTCTCTGCAACTTAAACTTTGCTTCAAGGAATAAAACTGGCTAACCAACAGAAGAGCACAGCACAGGGCAGCACAGTGACGGATCGGTCGATCTCCTGCCTGACAACACCACAGATTTGGGTTTGATCCTGACTACGGGTGCTGCCTGTACGGAGTTTGTACATTCTCCCTGTGACCGCATGGGTTTTCTCCAGGTTTCCTTCCACACTCCAAAGATGTACAGGTTTGTAGGTTAATTGTAAGTTGTAAAATTGGCCAGAGGGCAGAATAAGATGCACCTTTTTCTTCATGCGCATTAAATGACTTTGAGTTCCAGATTTGCAGATAATACTGCGAGCTGGGGATATTAATGGAATTCGAGGCAAATACAGACTAGGGTTTGAACAGGCTGGTTACAGCTCTAATTCAAATGTGAAATATTTCATTTTGGGAGGAGGAATAAGGCAATGTAAACTAGAGGGCACAATTCTAAAAGGAGTGAAGAAACAACAGTGTCTCTGGAATGGGTGACGCTTCGGGTTGAGACGCTTCATCAGACCTTCACATCCTTCTTACACACGTGGGTGATATATGTGCCTAGTTTACTGAAAGAAGGAAGTTTAGGATGTTGTTTAAAAACTCCTGTACTTTATAAATAACGGCTCAGGGTACAAGAGCAAAGAAGTGATGGGGGAACTTTAAAACACAGGCTTGGCCACAGCTGGAGTAGTGCATCCAGTCCTTGTTGCCTTGCCCTCAGAAAGGCATGAAGCTTCGGAGAGAGAGCACAAGAGATTAACCAATGTGTTTGCAGGGATGGTGGAGCAGTGGACAGAATGAAGATGGCCGATGGTGCCCCAGGGCAATGTCATCCAACCGATGGCTCAGCCTTTAAATGAGTTGTGGCTGGCGCAACATCAAGCAATTACAAGTTAAATTAACATTCAGCAGTGTGAACCTCAGCAGCTCTGGGGAAACGTGTACTGTGAACATAGATTTGTAATTGCCTATTCAGGACATATCGCCCAGTGTGAAAGAGCACCCCATTCCTAGGGAGCAAGTCAAACATGACTAAAGTGCCAGCCCACACAACACGCTTTCAGTCTGTTACATTCACAGTTTTACTTGGCCCGGGCTTTTATCTGATACTTACCAGCAGATTCCAGTGCATAATCCACCAATCCAACCCTGTCAGCGCTGTACAGTTTCAGGGCTTGCTCCACAATGCTTTCCACTTCCTACCAACGGAAAAAATAACAATAATCTGGGATAAGAAGTGGGCAGTAGAGTGCAATAAAGTGCAGAGCCCACACACATACAGAAACCAGACGTGCAATGCTCTCTTTAACAGTTCCCACAAAATGTTCACTCTTATCCATTCCCATGATCTGGAATTGGCAAGGTGTAATAAAAGTGAGAAATGGAGAGCCCAAGTATACTGCATAGAAGGCGGCAGGATCATGTGATTAGGTCAATAATTATTAAAGTACATTGACATGGATAGGACAGGTTTGGGGGGATATGGGTCAAACGCAGGCAGGTGGGACTAGTGTAGCTGTTGGCCGATGTAGACTTATGCAATGTTCCATTCAGTTTGACATTGCCTTACTACCTGTCCTTCACAGAAAGGTTCCTGAAGAAAACTACCTTTGACCACAAGTGATCAACGTACGAACGAGCTACAGGCACTGGGTGTGGGAGAAGAAGACTCGATGGTTCATCCCCATCAGTGAGATGGCTCCCCAATCAGAGGAACTTGCCAACAGTAGTTGGTGTGAGGAACCTCCTGTGTGGTAAATGACATTGCCGACTGGGTGCGAGGTGCGAGAGTATGTGGTGTGTGGGACACACTGAAGTCACCGCAGATGCTGTGGGGGAGTGGCCTTGGTCTAAGGTCCAGCCACCACTAGACACTGAGGGACTCTCAGACACTTCATGGGAGCACTGTTTAAGGATGTGGTGTTCATTGACACATTGCAAGCGAAAGTGCTGAATTGATGGAACGTAGAGCAAGACATGCCCCAATTTCATTAACTGTATATATTATGAATAAATTACTTTTCTGAAATACAATAGTCTGTTGCAGAGTTAGAGCCACTGGCTGCTTGCATGCTTGTACCTTAATAATCCCTGCTCTGACAGTTGCCGAGTGTGCCTCCATTGCCAGACCAGGATATAGTGAAGCATCTGAGCGGATCTTCTTCTCCAAGCCAGCAAGGAGGGCCTCGAGTTCCTTGCGATGCACCAGCTGTGCTGTCAGAGGTTCCCCTGTGCTGTCTTGTGATGAACCAAACAACAGCTTGTTGACAAGTGGGAGCAACGCCGTCTCCTTTTAAACACACAAGAGCAGGATAGTCAGTGCTCCTCCTTGTAACATTGAAATCAATGCAAAGCAGTATCTTTGTCATTGTAAAAAAACATTATTTTACAATTGTTGATCCTTTGGTGAGGGAGACAAGGCAAGGGAATACATTATAGCTGAAAGGATATTGAACCGTGGTGGGGAACAGAAAGATCTTGGAGAGAATGTTGTGTAGGAAGGAAATGCAGATGCTGGTTTACACTGAAGATAGACACAAAATGCTGGAGTTACTCAGCGGACCAGGCAGCATCTAATGCTCCAGAGATGCTGTCCGTCCCGCTGAGTTACTCCAGCATTTTGTGTCTATCTTTGGAGAGCTTGTTCATGGATCTTTTAAGGTAGTGGGACAGTCATCTTGGAACTGTGGAAAACGTTAGCTCAGCAGTACCTGTAACATTGTGTGGATTCTGGTTGCCTCCCTACAGGATTGATGGGAGTTCACTAGAGAGGCACAAGAAAGGTTTACAACATTGGCAGGACTGCAGAAGAAAGGTTGCAAGGAGAGAGTCGCCAGGAACTGCAGCAGGTAGATTGTTTGAGTGGTTATAATATTATAGATAAAAAGCCAAAATGCTGGAGTAACTCAGCGGGACAGGCAGCATCTCTGGAGAGAAGGAATGGATCATGTTTCGGATTGAGACCCTTCTTCAGACGTCTCATCCCGAAATGTCATCCATTCCTCCTCCCCCTAGAGATGCTGCCTGTCTCGCTGATGTCTATCTGTGGTGTAAACCAGCATCTGCAGTTCCTTCCTACACATAAGGTTATGCTATTCTGACTGGTCCATTCAGAGAAAACAAGGTAACTATCTTCCGACACAAAGTTGGAAATGTAATTCATTTGGCACAAGGGTTTGATGCAATTAATACATTGGGCCAAGGGTTCACTGCCTGATTGGTTGTTGGAAGCAGAACTCACATTTACTGGGCACCTGGACCAGCAGTAGAAGAGGCTGTGAGTGAGATTCACCTGCGTCCCAGCACCAAAAACAGAAGGTGGGAACTATAGGTCAATTGACAGGTACGTGGACAGGACAGGTTTGGAGGGATAAGGACCAAACACAGGTAGGTGGGACTAGTGTAGCTGGGACATGTTGGTGGGTGTGGGTGTTGGGCAGAAGGGTCTGTTTCCACACTGTATCACTCTATGATTTTAATTCATCCAGCACTCATAGTTCGCAAGAGGAAATAACGAATCATTTGGTAAGCTGAATCTAATCAAATGTAGCCGACATGGTTTAATAAAAATCATGTGTGACAAAATTTGACAGGATGTGATAGGGAGTTGATAAGGGAAACCTGTAAATGTAGTGGGAAGGAACTGCAAATGCTGGTTTAAACCAAAGATAGACACAATAAGCTGGAGTAACTTAGCGGCTCAGATAGCATCTCTGGAGAAAAGGAATTTTCTATTTGTTTTCTCCAGAGATGCTGTCTGACCCGCTGAGTTACTGCAGCTTTTTGTGTCTATCTCCTGTAAATGTAGTGTGTATTTAGATCTCCAAAAGGCATTTGCCACAAATGAGGCTGCTGCAAAACAATGAAGAGCCCAAGATATTGGAGGAAGTGTGCTAACATGGACTTAAAGGTGGCAGTCATACAGAAAAAGATGTTAGAATAAATGCGTGAAAACTGCAGATGTGATAAATCTGAAAAACAAAATGCTGAGCACTCGGGTCAGGCTGCATCAGTAGCCAGAGAAACAGAATTCATGTTTCAAGTCAAAGACCCTTAATCAGAACTGGGGACAAAATAAACTTGTAAAGCTGCACAGGTGGGTGGATGACTCTTGATAGTGTAAAACCAGGTGACCATGAGGATAAGCTGCACACAAAGTTATCTGGTCAATGGAGTGAATAGGAGCGGTTAGGTGATAAGACAAATAGACGAAAGATTGTAGCAGTTGCAAAATGCAGAGCAAGAAGACATGTCTAACAAGGAACGGCAGATGCTGGATTAAACCGAAGATAGACAACGGGCCAGGCTGCATCTCTGGAGAGAAGGAATGGGTGATGTTTCAGGTGGAGACGCTTTTCAGACAAGACATGTCTGGCAGGTCAGCATGGACATGCCCTCCACTTTTGATAGAGATTTTAAAAAACAAACCAACCCAATTATCACAAATGTGCAACTGATACTAACAGAGGAATCAAGTCACCCAAGATTATCAAATCTAGTTCAAGCCCAGAGGACTGCCATGAGCGCAAATGGAAGATGAGATGCCATTCCTCAAGATTGCTTTGAGCCTCATTGCAACAGTGCAGGAAGTCACAGACTGTTCGGTCACTCCCACATCCAAGAGTCAGAATGAGATAACAGGAAGCTCAGGAGTGCCCCATGGAGTGAACACAGGTGCTCCGCAAAGTAGAAACCCAACGTCTGTTTGGTTTCTCCAATGTAGAGACCACGTCGTGAACACAGGGAAAGGAGCAGAGGGGAAAAATGAGAGACAGTGAGAGAAAGGGAAGAACGCAGTAGAGAGGGAGGGGGAGAGTGGGAGTTGAGTGTTTAAGAAGGGGAGGGAAGAGGGCAAGATACTTTCCACACTTTCCTCTTCACCTCAATCTCTTTGATCATCTCCAAGGCAGAAGAAGTGCTAAGTTTTGGCCTTTTACAGTTAAATACAAACTATTTGGGAAAACTTACATCAGTTATACTTTTAACACTGCTTTCCATTGCTCGCATGCTGGAGTCCATGTCCTTGTTTGCCGCACATGCAGCCTGCAGCTCCAGCCGTGTCTGGCTGAGCTGCTCCTCCAGCAGCGCCAGTGCAGTCAGTAGCTGCTTCTGTTCATCCGTCAACCTATAATAATAATAATAATAAATATAATTTTATTAGCCAAGTATGTATCCATACAAGGAACTTGGTGCTTTGCTTGCAAGGATAAAAACAATATATATAGTAGAAAATTAAAAATAAAACATTATAATTTAAACATGTGAAAATAAAGTACCAGAGTAAAAAGAGGCCACAGACTTTTGGCTGTTGAGTAGAGCTACTGCTCATGGAAAAATACTGTTTTTATGTCTGGCTGTGGCCCAGACAAAACCTGTCCTATACAGGACAAAGCAAGCCATCAGAGTGCAGGAGCAGAGGCGGCACAGTGGTGCAGCAGTAGAGCTACGGCCTTAGAGCGCCAGAGACCCGGGTTCAATCCTGACTACAGGTGTAAGGGTGATCGTTGGTCTGCACGGACTCGGTGGGCCGAAGGCCATGTTTCCACGCTGTACCTCTAAACTAAAAACGTTGACCTGTTTCACGCAGCATCTGACGAAGCCCCCCCCCCTCCCCCAGGGTCTGCTCCATCTCCAATCCTGGCTGGAAACACACAGCATCAGCGTTACACTGCTCACAGCTCAGCCACAGGCAAACCTGCTGCCGTGCCACACCCCAGGGGCATCTTGATGCATCTGCAGATACTGTGGCCGACAACATCAACACCAAAACATTTGTGGCGTGACGCGACGTGATGATGTATGATGAGCGGTGTTTTTACAAGTGTCGCAACATTTTTTTGTCACAGCTGGATTTTGAAATGTTCAAAATCTTTTGGCGACACTGATGTGATGCCAGCAATCGCCAAAAAAGATCGCCAAGTGGGACGGGCCCTTAAGTTAGTTATTTATCTCTATCGTTGTGAGCAGTTGATGCAGTCTAGAAACTGTCACAGCGCAGCTCTGTACCTTTCCACAGCAGATTCCATTTCCTTCACCTTCTGCAACAACATCTAGGAATAGAAATTTAAAAACAAGTTTATTTTCAAGTTCGGAAGCTTTTTAATTCTACTCGCAGTTACTTATTTCACAACATACACGTCAAATTTACAAATATGTAATGCAGAAAAGTCACTTTTCCATACTTCATATTTCCTTATAACATAGGCCATTTCAGCCCATCAAATCAATGCCAGTTCTCAGAGAATCCCAGTCCTTCACGAATTTTCCTTGAAACTAGTTCCTCACAAATTCCCATCAATTGCCCGCAGAATCCACCATTCAATGTAAAGCAAACTTCACTGAACTGTAGCAGCTTAACACCCAGAGGATGGGAAATGCAGGGAATTCTCTGCCCAAGTGGCTCCGGAGACCAGTCCTTGAGAACAGTTCAACACCGAGGTGACTGGCCTTGATATTACAGAATTGAGAGTATGGCGTTAAATGGTGCCGAGATAAATGGTCTGACTGAGAGGTAGAGCAGCTGAGGGGCAGCACGGTGGTGCAGCGGTAGAGTTGCTGCCTCACAGCACCAGAGGCCCAGGTTCAATCTGTACGGAGTTTGTACGTTCTCCCCGTGACCTGCATGGACTTTCTCCAAGTGCTCCGGCTTCCACCCACACTCCCAAAGACGTACAGGTTTGTAGGCTAAATAGCTTAGTAAAATTGTAAATTGTCCCTAGTGTGTGCAGGATAGTGGTAGTGTGTGTGGATCGCTGGTCAGCGCAGACTTTCCACGCTGTATCTCAAAAACAAAACAAAAAAAGACTAAAAGCAGCTATATCAGGCACAATGTGAAGGGACGCTTGCCATGCTTGGACCAGAGGCCTTAGCCTCAGAATAAAAGGACGTTCCTTTGGGAAGGAGATGAGGAGGAATTTCTTTAAACAGAGGGTGGTGAATCTGTGGAATTCACTGCCACAGTAGGCAGTGGATCTTTTTAAGGAAGATATAGATAGATTATTGATTAGTATGGGTGTCAGGGGTTATGGGGAGAAGGCAGGGGAATGGGGTTAAGAGGGTAAGATAGATCAGCCATGATTGAATGGAGGAATAGACTGGATGCGCCAAATGGCCTCATTCAGCTCCTATCACTTATGAACCATGACTCCCTGTGCCCTCTCTACCCCTTCTCCCACACCAGCACCAGCTCCCTTTCCCCGCACCCACCTTGGTATTGCAACCAACTGCCCGCAGCGCCGGCTCCGTCCGCTCCTCATGCATCTGCTGGATGGCGGCGATGTCAGCCTGGAAGCAAACACACGCAGCGTTACAGTCTCACCAGGGGCACGCACCCACCCCACCTCTGTCCAACACAGAGCCAGAGCCTTTGTAGAGAGAGAATACCAAATGTGTGCAGGTTGGTAGGTTAATTGGCCGCGGTAAATTGCCTCTTCCATGTCGGCAAGTGGAGAATCTGGGGGGGGAGGGGATTGAAGACAATATGGAAATAATAAAGTTCAGTTTAGTTTATTGTCACGTGTACAGTGAAAAGCTTCTGTGGCATGTTATCCAGTCAGCAGAAAGACAATACATGATTACAATCGGGGCATTTACAGTGTATAGATACATGATAAGAGAATAACGTTTAGTGCAAGGTAAAGACAGTAAAGTCCGATTAAAGATAGTCCGAGGGTCACCAATGAGGTAGATAGTAGTTCAGGACTGCTCTCTAGTTGTGCTAAACTTATTCAGTTGCCAGATAACAAATGGATTAGATTAATGCAAATAGGGGATCGATGGTCAGGGTGGACTCAGTGGGTCAAAGGGCCTGTTTCCATGCCATCTCTCTCAATGACTACCAGGCAGGTTAAGCAACAGGTTAACTAACAGCTGGACTTCCTCCTGTGTCAATCAAGGCTCTGCTCACCCCCCTACGGACAGACTCTACACATCACTGCCAGGCAGGGGTGGGGGAAGAGGCCAAGCTGCCAACATTTGACACTCACCTGCACCCTCTCCAGCGACTCGAAGGGCAGCATTTCCCGAAGCTCCTCCAGTCTCTGAAGGGTTACCTTGCCCAGCAGCTTGATGATGTGGGCTGGTGTCGGCGGGGGAGGGAGGCGTATGGTTTCAGACGGCTCACCGCCCCAGTCCAGCCAAGCCCGGAAGGCAGCGGTCAGCTGATCCAGCTCCTTCTCCATTCTGTGCACTCGCACCTGCAGGCCAGCCTAGGAACAGAGCAAGACGGTCAGCTTGGGCAGTATGGAGGCGCAGTGGCAGAGTTGCTGCCTTACAGCGCCAGAGACCCGAGTTTGATCGTGACTACAGGTAGTGCCTGTACGAAGTTTGTACGCTCTCCCGTTACCTGGCTTGTAGATTAATTGACTTAGTATTAATGTAAAATTGTCCCTAGTGTGTGTGGGATGGTGTTAGTGTGCGGGGGATCACTGGTCGGTGTGGAGCCGGTGGGCCAAAAGGCCTGTTCCCACGCTGTATCTCTAAACTAAAGTCCATATCAACCTGACCCAGAATATAGCCATCGCCACCCTTCAATGAGACCGTGCACAGCACATTTATTGTCAAGGCCACGTTCCACAGCATGGAGGGGGGACTCCTCCAACCTAATGCAGGCCAACTGCAGCCAACACAGGCAAACTCTCCATCCTGCAACCCCATCTCAACCCCCAACTCTCCACCCCATTCACTCTGCCCCCAACCCACCCAGCAGCCCACCCCTTCTCCTCCACTTATCTCACATCTCTCCTCTATTTTCCCCTTGTAGATTGGTGCTGCATGTGAACCAATCACACATAAGCCAGCATCACTAACTCCACCCCACTATAACACTTATACACCATAACACTTATACTAACACTCCTTGCACCTGTGCTGATCTGGAAGCCAGGGCTCAGGTCTGCAGTTTGAGCTCACACCACTAGGAACACACTTATACTAACACTCGTTCCCCGCACTGCAGTTTGAGCAGCTAGGATGCACTGACAACCTGTCGTCCTCAACGTTGCTAAGTTTCATGTGCTCATTAAAGATGTCTCTGGCTCTTGTTTACAGTTCTCAACTACTTTCTCCCCAGGATGGAAATGTCAAAGACCAGAGGATACAGCTTTATGATGAGAGGGATAAAGTATAAAAGGTGATAGATTTTTTATACCTGGTGGATGCCTGCAACACACTCTGCCAGGAGAGGCGGTGGAGGCAGATACGACAGAGGCATTTGATAGTCGTATGGAGATGCAGGGAATGGCGGGATATAGATCGTGTGCAGGCAAGCAAGATTAGTCATCTTTGCATTATGTCCCACATTGACATTGTGGGCTGAAAGGCTATTCCCCTGCTGCTCCCTCCTCCCACCCACATTTCCAGCACTCCTCTGCCTTTCATCTCTGCTCACCCATTCCCCCACTGGCCATGGGAAAGCTTTGATCAACATTTCTCCAGTGGCGGCCCGGTGCTCGAGTTCAAGTCGTTCCAGCAACAACACTTACGGGCTGCAGGAAGGTCAAATTCCACCTCGGGCGTGTGTGTGTGTGTGTGAGACACCTCTCGGGTGTGAAATTAAACGCTGCCTTGTCCCTGGGCGGCAGCTCTGGCCAACACCTCCCAACCACAGCCACAAAGCTGCAAGTCTCACTGCTCTTTCTGCCTGGGGATTGTGTGTAGTTCAAGCCTCTGCCCCACTTACGTGTCCTTGGTATGCTAATTACGCAAACCTCGTGGTCGCGTTGAGGCGCGACTGTCCCGTGAAGGTCGCGCACGATTTCATGCGCCCGCACAGCCGTCTGGAGCGTGTGACGTCATTTGAAGATGGACACAAAATGCAGGAGTAACTCAGCGGGACCGGCAGCATCTCTCGAGAGAAGGAATAGATGATGTTTCGTGTCGAGACTCTTCTTCAGTCTGAAAGAAGGGCCTTGACCCGAAACGTCACCCATTGCTTCTCTCCAGAGATGCTGCCGGTCCCGCTGAGTTACTCCAGCATTTTGTGTCTGTCTTCAATTTTCTTGGCCCCACTCTGGGAGTAGGAGTGGGGACGGATCCAGACCGCAACGGCCGTGAGCCCCAGGCCGAGTTCGGCGATCCTTTGCCTGCTTCTGCTGCTGTTGGAGGTGAGACGTTGCGTCGTACCAGGGTCGATTCAGCCCTTAGAAAACTTCTGATACCCACTTGAATCTTTCAAAAGCTGCAATGTGATAAATAACACTTAAACAAATAAAACTGAAGCAAATAAAGGCAAACAGAAGAACCATCTTGGGATGGAAAGAAATACTAAATAACGTGAGTGACCTGAATGAGGGACTTACCTGCAAGCCAGCCAGGAAACCCGTTCGACCCGTTTAAATCTTTCCAATCCACCAATACATCCAATTAGTTCAAATGGCAACTGTACCCGCATCAGACAGCTTTAAGAAATTCTCCGTGAATAAGGTCAAAACACAATTGGTGACACATTGTGTTAATACGATGTTACTAGAGACAATTAACAAGCGCTTCACAGTGACACCACCACTGTCTTGCGGGTAGCGGAGATTATAATAGTTTTTTTTTCACCGATTTTCAAATTCCGGATTACAAAACATGGGGTGATTGTCCCCTACCTGTCAAAGCATGGGGGGACGTCCCCCCCCCCCCCCCTGGGGTTTTCTGCCCATGCTCTCCCCCACCCTTCCCTTTCAGATCTGAGTAGCACATGCCACTAGCTGCACTAGTGCTGCGGCCAATTCACATGCCATTCCCACTGCAAGCATCAGCTGCATCAGGAGGACAGGCCTCCAGTGTAAGTGAATGGGCAACCAGGCAAAGGTACAGTGAGAAGCCGGGAGGGATGGATGATTGAAGCCCATGCACAATAGACAAGGAGGGAGGGTCGGCCAAATGTATTTGGTTTTGTGATTGGCAAGAGGGATGGGATTGAAGTGTATGGCAGTGACAGCCTATTCTGAAGACAGGGAAGAACACTCTGATCGACAGGACCCACACATGGAATTTTAAATATGCAGACTCCTGGCCGTGGAAGAGGACGAAGAACAACTTCTAATACTACTAAAACCCACACATGGAATTGAAAAACATTGGACAGAAGCTCCTACTGCTGTGGAAGAGTTTCAGTGAATGCCAGTTTTCCAAACTTGGCAGGGGACACTGGTTTCTGACTACATGACTCTCCTGGAGACAATTGGACAGAAATATTGAGGAAAGGGTTTAGAGGACTGTGGTGGGTACCAAATGAGCCAGGTTTGCCAGGGACCCTGCAGCAGGGGCTCCAGGGTAATAAGGTCATAAGTGATAGGAGCAGGAATAGGCCATTCAGCCCATCTACTCCGCCATTCAATCATGGCTGATCTATCTCTCCCTCCTAACCCCATTCTCCTGCCTTCTCCCCATAACCCCTGACACCCGGACTGCTCACGGGCAGCCTTGACCTGTGGAGGCGGAGGGCTCCAGGAGGAAGAGTGAGAGTGCACGAGGATAGGAGGGTCAGGGACTCACCTGAGTGCTTTCCAGCGCGTCCGGCTTTTCGGCACGAGACCAGGTACCTGTGGGTGACATCAAGAGGCCAACACCTGCAGAGGCAGAAAGATTGCACTGAAGCAAGCAACATTCAAGGTATGCAGTCGCCTCAGTCCGCTCACTGCGCTCAGTCTGCCTGGACCTACCCGATCTCCCGGTTGCCAAACACTTTAATTCCCCTTCGCATTCCCACACTTAACCTTTCTGTCCTGGGCCTCCTCTATAGTCAGAGTGAGGCCAAATGCAAATTGGAGGAACAACATCTCATATTTTGCTTGGACAGCTTAAAATCCAGCAGTATGAATATTGATTTCTATAACTTCAAGTAAACCTTGCATCCCCTCTCTCTCCATCCCTCCCCCACCCAAGTTGTATCAGCTTCAAAGTCGTCTTGATGAGTTTCATTGTCTGTAGACTTTCTCACCCAACAAACAGCTAACAACGGCCTGTTTCTTTTATCATTGTTACTTTTTTGCATATCTTTCATTCATTTGTTCTATATCTCTCTACATCACCGTCTATATCTCTCATTTCCCTTTCCCCCGACTCTCAGTCTGAAGAAGGGCCTCGACCCAAAACGTCACCAGTTTCTTTTCTCCAGAGATTCTGTCTGACCTGCTGAGTTACTCCAGCATTTTGTGTTTATCTTCGGTGTAAACCAGCACCTGCAGTTCCTTCCCACACATTAACCTTTGCTTTTTACCACAAATCTAATTTTGGTTCCAATGTACCACTCACCTTTTACCTTTTGACCAGCCTGCCATGTGGGACCTTGCCAAAAACCTCACTGAAAACCATAGTCTCCATGGAACATGCTGCCCTTATCAATTCTTTGTCACCAACTCAAACATTTAACCATCAGTCAGACAGAGCTTTCCTGCATGAACTCCATCCTGACGACCTCTCCTTAACTCAACTTTTAGACAATAGGTGCAGGAATAGGCCATTCGACCCAGCACCGCCATTCAATACGATCATGGCTGATCATCCACAGTCAGTACCCCGTTCCTGCCTTCTCACCATATCCATTGTCTCCGCTATCTTTAAGAGCTCTATCTAACTCTCTTGAAAGCATCCAGAGAATTGGCATCCACTAGCAAGAATGTCCTTTCTCAAATTTGGAGACCAAAACTGCACACAATACTCCAGGTGTGGTCTCCCTAGGGCCCCGTACAACCGCAGAAGGAACTCTTTGCTCCTATACTCAACTCCTCTTGTTATGAAGGCCAACATGCCATTCGCTTTCTTCACTGCCGGCTGTACCTGCATGCTTACTCTCAGTTCTAAAAATCATTCACTACTAAATGAATTTTGTACCATTTAGAATCTATTCCAATAATTTGTCCTCCACAGGTTAAGCAAACTGGCCTGTAATTATTTGGGCTCTCCCATGCTCCCTTTTTAAACAACCGTATGTTAGTAATCTAATCCTCCAGTATTACTCCTGCAGTGAGGAAGAATCAAAATATCACGGTTGGAGCATCTATAATTTCTTCCCTGGCTCCCTTCAACATCCTGGGATACATTTCATCCGAGCCTGGTGAGTTACCCATTGACTAATATGACCGACCCTTGATGCCTCCCCTTATTCTCTGCACATCCCATACAATATTTCACATTTGTTTACTGTAACAATATTATCCCCCTCGTATGAATAGCTACAACTAATCGCGATTCACCTCCGGGGAATTGAAATCCAATAACATTGTCCTTGCACATTTACACTTGTTGGAACTTTGCTTATGAACGTGTTCTCTCTCACACCCTATTTGGGGTCAACAGTGCACTCACAAGTCAGCAATTGCCCGTTTTCATCTTACATTCAACTTACTTTCTAACATATCATCCCTTCTGAAGATAATCGCAAATGCTTAAATAAGCTCAGCGGGACAGGGAGCATCTCTAGAGGGAAGAAATGGGTGACGTTTCGGGTCAAGACCCTTCATCGATTTAAACCAGCAGCTGCAGTTCCTTCCAACACATATCATCCCTTTCATAGTTTACAGCGTTTCATTAACTAGTACAGGTGCACAACCTTTTATCCGAAGATCCAAATAATGAAAACCTCCGAATAGTGACATTTTTTCAGTCCTTGAAAAAAGGTCCTTGAAAACGTTCACCGAGGGCGGCCCGCAGAGGTGACAGAGGAACCTCCGGTCGGTCCTCGAAAAAGGGGAACTGGAACTTTTCCGGTCCCTTTTCAAAGCAGCATCCATAAAAGAGGGGTGCAAGGCTCATATTGCCCGGGCTATTTAATAATTGATATTAATGCTGCTGTCTGCCCGCTGAAGGCAAAATCTCTCACGGTTTGCTCATGATACTAAGCTGGGGGGCAGTGTGTTAGTGTGTGTGAGGATGCTGGGAGACTGCAAGGTGACTTGGCGGGCTGGGGGTGGCTGCAGAATGTCGGGCCCTTCAGTTTCAGGTGACCTACAATGTCTGGTTCCCGGCCATGTGTGTGACCCCGGGAAAGCCCCTCACCAGCTCCCCGTGCCATTGGCAAAGGCGTAGGGGCTTTGAGACTGTCTTCTGGTCGGCAATGCCAGTCACCGGAGACATCAGGTGCAACAGGCAGTAAACACCGACCCCTAGGTTTGCACTGCAAGCACGGAGATCCCAGAGACCCACAGCCAGCAGCAGCCCAGCCCCGTTACAGGGTCCAGAGGAAAACTGCAAACTAGAGTATTGCATCTCATCAGGACTGAGGAAGGACACCAGAAGCCGCTCCCCGGTGGGCGCTACGGCGACAAGTGGCAGTTCGCCCACAGCCCGAGTATCCTGCATCCCCTCATCATTGGGACACCGACCCCCAGGCCCACTGCAATGTCACGGAGATCCCAGATCAGCAACTCCAGACCAGTTTATACTCCGCCCATTTCCAGGAGAGGGGCAGAAACTTATGGTGCGCAGAGCAAGGTGCGTCTTGTTCTTGAGGTCGCGCAGCGCGTCGCCACCTTGTCGGCCCATGGGGGAGTCCATTCCTCTGGATTGGGGCTTGGTACTGGGGGGGGGATTTCTTTATTTAATTGGGGATTTTATCGCCCCCTGCTATCAGGGGGACAGGGAGACAGGACGTCTTCACGCGGGGCGGCCCGCAGAGGTGACAGCGGAACCTCGTGAATGGCGGTCAATGACGAAAGAGAAAGTGAACTAAGTCCCCATTCATAAAAGGGAAGTTGAGGGTATATTGAGAAGGCAGGTAGGCATAAGAGAAAGTTGAGTGAGAATTCACCGAGGGTGGCCCGCAGAGGTGACAGTGGAACCTCGGGTCGGTCCTGAAAGAAATAAAACTAAAAAGAGAATGGAGGTTATATTGCGCGGGAGGGTATATCGCCTACCTGGAAGAAACCAGACTTGTTTTTTCAACAGGATATTGGTCTCAACACACTCACAAGTCAACAATTGCCCATTTTCTCTTGCTCGACAACGACTTAAGAGTGTGTCAAATCTCGCTGAAGGATAGTCGCAAATGCTGGCATGTAAGCTCAGCGGGACAGGCAGCATCTCTAGAGAGAAGGAATGGGTGACGTTTCGGGTCAAGACCCTTCTTCACATTTAAACCAGCAGCTGCAGTTCCTTCCTACACATATCATCTCTTTCACAGTTTACAGCGTTTCATTAACTAGTAATGTCATCCCTCAGTCTCCTTTCTCCATAATGAGCAGCGCAGAAGAAAATCAGAGTGAAAGCAAGTCATCCTCCAACATAGAACAGCACAGTAACAGGACCTTTGGCCTAATGTCTGTGTCGAACAAGATGCCAAGTTAAACTACTCTCTACCTGCATGTGATCCATTTCCCACCATTCCCTGCATATCCATGTGCCTATCTAAAATCTAAAACATTCTTAAACATCAACTATCGTATCTGCTTCCACCATTACCCCGGGAAGCACGTTCCAGACACCCACTACTCTTAAAAAACAACTTTGGGGCCATATCTCCTTTAAACGTCGCCACTCTCACCTGAAAGCTATGCCCTCTAGCCTTTGACATTTTCCCCTCGATGGAATCCTTGCTTCAAGTGGAGCCACACTCCTCCATTGGATTTTCCAGCCTTTCTTTCCTCTTCCTCCCAAACACTCACTAACTTCAAGCTCTCGTTCCCTGTTCTGCCCATCTTCCCCCCAAATCTTGGCTCAAATTTCCTTCTATACCAAACCATATCAACCCGTCCAAACGTCATTAACAAACCCATCGAGGAGATTGATCCCAGCCTCGAGGTGCCACCTGCCCTCAGAACCAGTGCCCAGTGCCCGAGGAATATACAGCCCTGCCTCCTACACCATCACTCCCCTACTCATCACCCACACTCCCTTCCCACACCTACAATCACTGTACCAGCTACTGGGAGCAATCTGGAGATTAGCATCTTTGCACGCGTTAGAACAGCGAGATTATCAAATACAAGCACCCTGATAATAGAATGGAAAGACAGAGATGTAACGCTGAGGCTTTATAAGACCACATTTGAAGTATTGTGAGCGGTTTTGGGCTCCACATCTGAAGGATATGCTGGTGTTGGAGAGAGTCCAGAGGAGGTTTACGAGAATGATCCCAGGAATGAGTGGGTTGACGTGTGATGAGCATTTGTAGGCACTGGGCCTGTACAATATAACACAACCTCAATTCAGCTGCTTGGACCTCACTCTCTAATTCCAATAAGAACCTTGGGCTCCGGATACTCAGTTTACACTATAAACTGGCCAGCGTTGTTCTGTCAGATACAGCCCAGGGCACACCCCAATCCCTCCCTCCACCTTTAATCCTTTACTCTCAACTTGACTGTTTCTCCTCATGCTTTGCCTCAACTGCTCGAACCCTCTGTGCAGATTTTCTCTTCATATTGCCCTGCAGACATCAATGATCGATGAAGAAATGGAGCAGGTCCTTACCCAGTAATGCCTGCAACACCAGCAGCATCCATTTCTTCACGTGAGGGACACACCTGGAGGGGAAACACACACATCAGCCAGATATTGAACCTAACCCCGTCTCAAGCAAGATGGACACAAAAAGCTGCCGTAACTCAGTGGGTCGGGCAGCATCTCTGGAGTCTGATGATGTCACCCATTCCTTCTCTCCAGAGACGCCGCCCGACCCGCTGAGTTTCTCTAGCTTCTTGTGTCTATCTTCAGTTTAAAACAGCATCTCCAGTTCCTTCCCACACACACGTTACAAGCAAATTGAATGCTCCCATCAAACAGACAGAATCAGGTCAATGATTATGGTCAAGAGATGGACAGACCCCTCCATGGACCCACGTTGCTGACAGACCTTCACTCCACACACCCAAAGCTCAGAGCCATGGTGACACTGATGCAAAGATTAGTCAACCTAGGGTACAGAATCAGAGGGTGTATCTGGGGTAGAGTGTGGGCAAGCTATCTTGTAGTCCATGGCTCAGAGTCGAATGGCCTCCTTCTGCACCTATTTTTCTATGTTTTTTCTATGTTTCTAGTGGGTTTATCTGGGGTAGTACAAGTAGGTTGGCCTGTGGTGCGTTTACCTGGGGTACAATAAATGGGTTATCATTTTTTAAATTTAGTTTAAAGGCACAGCACAGAAACAAGCCCTTCGGCCCATTGAATCCGCACTGACCAACGATTCCTGCCCACTGACACTACCTTATACAGACTAGAGTCATAGAGTGATACAGTTTGGAAACAGGCCCTTCGGCCCAACTTGCCCACACCGACCAACAATGTCCCAGCTACACTAGTCCCACTTGCCTGCGCTTAGTCCATATTCCTCCAAACCTGTCGTATTTATGTACCTATCTAACTGTTGGGGTAGTCTCAACCTTAACTACCTCCTCTGGCAACTTGTTCCATACACCCACCACCTTTTGTGTGAAAACGTTACCCTTCGGATTACTATTAAATCTTTTCCCTTTCACCTTGAACATATGTCCTCTGGTCCTCAATTCCCCTACTCTGGGCAAGAAACTGTGCGTCTACCCGATCTATTCCTCTCATGATTTTGTATACCTTTGTGAGACACGACCTCCCACGCACAAAACCATGCTGACTATCCCAAATCAACCCTTGCCCATTCAAATGTCTGTATAACCTGTCCCTCAGAATACTCTCTAGTAACTTTCCAGCTACAGATGTTATGCACACCGGCCAAGAGTTCCCAGCATTTTTCCTGCAGCCCTTCTTGAAAAGAGGCACAATATTTGCCACTCTCCAGTCTTCCAGTACCCCTCCAGTATTTAAGGACGACTCGTCAATTTCAACCAGGGTTCCCGCAATTTCCCCTCTAGTTTCCTGCAATGTCCTTGGATATATCTGATCAGGTCCCGGTGATTTGTCTACCTTCAAACACGACAGTACCTTCAGTACTTCCTCGACGGTAACACTGACTGCCCGCAAGACATTTCCATTGACGGCTCCAAGTTCCTCCGTCCTACAGTCCTAGTGGAGCTGGTCCTTACCCTCAACAACTTTTCCTTTGACTCCTCCCATTTCTTCCAAATCCAAGGCGTAGTTATGGGCACGCCCATGAGCCCCAGATATGCCTCCCTCTTTGTAGGGTGCGTCAAACATTTCTTGTTCAAGGCGTACCGTGGTCCCATCCCCAAACACTACCTCCGCTACATTGACGAGTGCATTGGTGCTACCTCCTTCACCCATACACAACTCACTGACTTCATCCATTTCACCACTAACTTCCATCCGGCACTCAATTTCACCTGGACCATTTCCGACATCTCCCTACCGATTCTAGACCTCACTATCTCCATCGCAGGTAACAGACTACTGACCAACATCTACTACAAACCCACTGACTCCCATGGCTATCTGGACTACACTCCTTCCCACCCTGCTTCCTGTAAGGACTCTATCCCCTACTCCCAATTCCTCTGACTACGCCGCATCTGCACCCGGGATGAGGTGTTCCAAACAAAGGCATCTGAGACGTTCTCATTCTTTAGGGAATGGCGGTTCCCCTCTTTGACTGTAGATGAGGCTCTCACCAGGGTCTCCTCTATATCCCGTAGCTCCGCTCTCAATCCCCATCCCCCCCTCTTGTAACAAGGGCAGAGTCCACCTTGTCCTCACCTTCCCCACTACCAGCCGTCACATACAACAGATAATTCTTCGACATTTTCGCCACCTCCAACGGGATCCCACAACTGGCCACATCTTCTCATCTCCTCCCCTTTCTGCTTGCCGCAGAGACCGCTCCCTCCATAACTCCCTGGTCAATTTGTCCCTTCCCACCCAAACAACCCCGTCCCCTGGTACTTTCCCTTGAAACCGCAGGAAATGCTACACTTGTCGCTTTACCTCCGCCTTGACTCCATCCAAGGACCTAAGCAGTCTTTCCAGGTGAGGCCGAGGTTCACCTGCACCTCCTCCAACCTCATCTATTGCATCCACTGCTCTAGGTGTCACCTTCTCTACATCGGTGAGACCAAGCTCAGGCTTGGCGATCGCTTCGCCCAACACCTCCGCACAGTTCGCATTAACAAATCTGATCTCCCGGTGGCTCAGCACTTCTACTTCCCCTCCCATTCCAAATGCAACCTTTCTGTCCTGGGCCTCCTCCATGGCCAGAGTGAGTCCCATAGCAAATTGGAGGAGCAGCACCTCATATTTCATTTGGGTAGTTTCCACCCCAGCGGTATGACCATTGACTTCTCCAATTTCAGGTAGTCCTCGCTTTCTCTCTCCTTCCCCTCCCCTTTCCAGCTCTCCCACAGCCCACTGTCTCTGCCTCTTCCTTTCTTCTTCCCACCCCCCCCCACATCAGTCTGAAGAAAGGTCTCGACCCGATAGGTCACCTATTCCTTCGCTCCATAGATGCTGCCTCACCCGCTGAGTTTCTCCAGCAATTTTGTCTACCTTCCGTCCTACTATCTTTCTCCTCGGTAAATACAGAGGAGAAATATTCATTGAGGACCTTGCCCATCTCCTGTAGTTCCACACAGATGTGACTGCTTTAATTCCTGAGAGGTCCCACTCTCTCTCTGGTTACTCTTTTCCCCCTTACGGATTTATAAATTCTTTTGGGATTGTTGCTACCCACCACAGCTATCTCCTGGCCCCTTTTTTTTTTTGCCCTTCTGATCACCTTTTTCAGTTTACTCCTTAGTTCCTCAAACTCCTCCGGGGATGCACTTGATCCCACCAGCTGCCTATACCTGTCCTATGCATCCTTCTTGTTTTTGACCAACGCCTCAATTTCCCTGACCAACGCCTCAATTTCCCTCGTCAGCCAAGCTTCCTTACGTTTGCTTGCTTTGCCCTTCACTCTATACGGGGACATACATATCCTGAGCTTTCGTCAGCACACTTAAAACATTCCACTTTTCCCCTCAAATAACATGCTCCAGTCAACTTGAGCAAGATTTTCTCTCATGCCCTCAAAGTTGGCCTTAACCCAGTTGTGCATTTTAACACGTGGACCCTCTCCGTCCCCATACATAACTATCTTAAACCTAATCGAACTGTGGTCACTGGACCCAAAAGGCTCCTCCACACACACTACATTAACTTGCCTTTCCCAATTTCCTAATGCTAGATCCAGTGTTGCCCTCTCACATGTGGGGGTCTCCACATACTGCTTAAGAAAACTCTCCTGAACACTTTTGAGGAATTGCACCCCATTTAAATCCTTCACGCTATGATTTTCCCAGTCTATATTGTGAAAGTTAAAATCCACTTCTACAACAACCTATTTGACCTGCAGCTGTCTGCAATCTCCCGGTACATTTGTTCTTCTAATTCCCGTTGATTATTTGGGGGTCTGTAGTACCCCCCCAACAAGGTGATCATCCCTTTCTTGTTCCTCAATTCCACCCATATAGCCTCACTAGACGATCCGTCTGTAATGTCACCTCTGAACACTGCCGTGACATCCTCATCAACCAACAATGCAGCCCCCCCTCCTCTTTTTCCCTCACCCCTGTCTCTCCCGAAGCTCCCGTAGCCCAAAACATTGAGCTGCCAGTCCTGCCCCTCCCTTAACCAGGTTTCATTCATGGCTACAACGTCCCAGTCACTCGTATCTATCCACTCGTATCTACCCTAAGCTCATCTGCCTTACCCGTCAGGCCCCTTTATGTGCAGTTTAAACTTACCCTCCTTCCTCGTTCTCTGCCTTGCATCTGACTATTCTGTCCATTAACCTTCCCCACACCACCCTCCATACCAACCTCTAGCCTCTCACGTGTCTCTGTCCTGTACGAGATTTCCCCGTCCCCCCGATTAGGGACAATTTACAATTAAACTAAGCCAATCAAACTACAAACCTGTACGTCTTTGGAATGTGGGAGGAAACCGGAGGTACCGGGGAAAACCCACTCAGGTCATGGGGAGAACGTAGAAACTCTGAACAGACAGCACCCGTAGTCAGGATGGAATCTGGGTCTCTGCCGCTGTAAGCGTTGTAAGGCATTGTTGGGTACAGTGAGAATGGGCTGTTCTACGGCGAGTTTACCTGTAGCAGTGAGTGTGGGCTGTTCTGTGGTGAGTTTATCAGGGGTTCAGTGTGACTGGGTGTCCTGTGGGAGGGTGTGTTCAGTACAGAGGTGGGGAGGAGATGGAGGAGGCAGCAGGGATGGGTGACTCTGCTTCAGTTGACCAGGTGGAGGAAGGGAGTCTGTGGATCCCCTGATCACGTACCTGAAAGGAGTAAAGACATCGATCAAGGAGATAGCCGTTGTTAACTGGTACCAGGCTGTGCCCAACCACCAGTACACCAGGGGCAAAGCTTTTTCTGAAAGAGACAGCAACACAACATTAGACAACGTTGGTCCCCGATGCTTCCCATCAGTGGAAACGGAGAGAGCTCAGACTCTCCCACACGGGGAACCCACTGATACTGTGGAACCACTTCAGGCTGAGTGAGAGCAGCCTCCCTGCCGTCCCAGAAAGTCCACAGTAGGTAACAAGATGAACGAAGGAAAGGGGACCTATAGGGCAAAGAGTTGACCCTAAATAGGTGTGAGAGAGAGAACAGTTCATAGTCAAAGTTCCAACAAGAAATTATAGATGTTCTTGCCGTGATATTTTGATTCTTCCTCACTGCAGGAGTAATACTGGAGGAGTAATACTGGAGGATTAGATTACTAACATACTGTTGTTTAAAAAGGGAGCATGGGAGAGCCCAAATAATTACAGGCCAGTTTGCTTAACCTGTGGAGGACACATTATTAAAATAGATTCTAAATGGTATAACATTCATTTAGAACTGAAGTGTTTTCAGAACTGAGAGTAAGCATGCAGGTTGAGCAGACAGTGAAGAAAGCTAATGGCATGTTGGCCTTCATAACAAGAGGAGTTGGGTATAGGAGCAAAGAGTTCCTTCTGCAGTTGTACAGGCCCTAGTGAGACCACACCTGGAGTATTGTGTGCAGTTTTGGTCCCCTAATTTGAGGAAGGACATTCTTGCTATTGAGGGAGTGCAGCGCAGGTTTACTAGGTTAATTCCCGGGATGGCGGGACTGCCATATGCTGAGGTTCTCTGGATGCTTTCAAGAGAGAGCAAGAGAGAGTTAGATTGGGCTCTTAAAAAATAGCAGTCAGGGGATATGGGGATAAGGCAGGAATGGGGTAGTTTGGGGATGATCAGCCATGATCACATTGAATGGCGGTGCTGGCTCAAAGGGCCAAATGGCCAACTCCTGCACTTATTGTCTGTTATCCCACAACCAACATTGGCAAAGATAGACACAAAAAGCTGGAGAAACTCAGCTGGACTGACAGCATCTCTGGAGAAAAGGAATAGGTGACGTTTCGGGTCGAGACCCTTCTTCAGACTGATGTCAGGGAAAAGGGAACCAAGCGATATAGACGGTGATGTAGAGAGATATGGAACAAATGAATGAACAGTATGCAAAAAAGTAACGATGATCAAGGAAACAGTCCATTGTTGGCTGGCTGTGGGCTTGGTGTTAACGAATTATACAGACAATGAAACTCACCAGGACGACAGTGAAACTAGTACAACGACTAAGGAGGGGGAGTGACAGAGAGGGTGGGTTACTTAAAGTTAGAGAAATGTATATTTATTGAGCAATGGCGTCTGCTCTTCACCACAATGCTGTGTGTGAGCTTGGCCGCGGTCCACCATGTTACACTACATTTCAAAAGCAACCTCGGTGCCACACAGCTGGGGAAATCTAAAGGAGATCCTATTCTTCCATCGCCCCAGTGACCCTGGAGCACAAACCAGGCCTCCCTTAGGTGTTACAACATGACTTCAGTCGGGGTCGAATAACCGAGCATTGACAGTCAGTCGTCTCTTGACCCTATGGTCCTCTCGGCAACTCACCACTCATCTCAGTGAGTGACCCAGTCAGGGCGAGGGAACACACTAGAGTACCAAGCTGGAAGGCGGCTTCCTCCCGCACTGACTGTGGTCCTAGGCTGCACGAACAACAGAGCACTGGGGACCAGGCCTTGTGCAAACCCTGGGAGTTTAAGGAAGGAGCAGCGGGCTCTACCTCACCACTGGGTCCAGTATCAGCAGGGCACTGGTTGACTGGAGCAGAGTTCTGGGGCCATGGAGCACAGAAGAGGGAAGATTAGTAATGCAGGTACCTGGAGACAACAGCGAGATCCAGCCCCACAGGTTGGCAAGGGGAGAGAATGATTCAGAGTAGGCCAAACCTGGGGGGTGGAAAAGAGCAAGATGTCAACAAAGCAAACTTCTCTCTCAAGGTTTACAATGTTCAAAGGGCCACGTGGCCCAATGTTTCAGATTCAAATTCAAAGATTCAAAAACTTTATTGTCATTGTGCAGTGTACAAGTACAGAGACAACAAAATGCAGTTAGCATCTCACCCAGAAGTGGGAACACAGAATAATGGAACAGTAAATATGTATATGTGTATACAGTAGCAGTAGTGCAATTTCCGAGGAAGGAGATCAGTCACTGGGGGAAGGAGTGACCGAGGGGGGATGACTGGTAATCACCAAGGCCCCTCACCTGCCCCAGTAACGGATCCTCACACCCCACCCGCTCCATTTACCCTCCCCACCATCAGCCCGCTTACGTCCCTCACCCCGTTCCCCGTAACAGCATACAATATGTACCCACCCCATGTCCCGACACCCGTGCCTTGTTATAGCCCACTCAACCTCACCCTTCCCCAGCAATGGGATGTTCACCCCACCCCGAACCTCCCCTCCCCCCCCCCCCACCCCCCCCCCCCCACCCCCACCCCCCCCCACCCACCCACACCCCCCCCCCCCACCCCCCCCCCCCCACCACCCCACCCCCATCCCCCACCCCCCCCCCCCACCTCACCCACCCCATCCCCCCCTCACCCACCCACCCACTTAGCAACATCCCCACCCAGTGCCACACCCAACTCCCACACCCCCACCCACCTTGTCCCCCACCCTGGTTACATCCGCTACTCACCAACCCACCTTGTCCATGCCCTAGTAACTGCCCCCATCCATCTGCCCCACCCTAGTAACATCTCCCACCCACCCTGTCCACACCTAGTAACATCTTCCACTCACCCACCCACCCTAGTAACACCTCCCACCCACTCATCCACCCACCGCAGTAAGTGCCCGCTCAGCTGCCCCACTGCCCAATTTCATTCAATATTAAATCCCTAAAGCCTCTGTTCCAGCCCCCGCCAGTGTGTCCTCTCTCTCCCGATAGTGCAACGTGCCGCACGTAAGCTGTTCAGGATGAGGGACGTGGGATGTGAGATGATGAACATTCCACCTGGATGTGGAGAGGATGTTTCCACTTGTGGAAGAGTCGAGGTCTAGAGTTCATAGCCTCAAAATTAAACAACGCTCCTTTAGGAAGGAGATAAGGAGGAATGTCTTTAGTCAGAGGGTTGTGAATCTGTGGCATTCTTTGCCACAGAAGGCCTTGGAGGCCAAGTCAGTGGATATTGTTAATGCAGAGATAGATAGATTCTTGATTATTACGGTTGTCAGGGGTTATTGGGAGGAGGCAGGAGAATGGGGCTCAGAGGGAAAGATAGATCAGCCATGATTGAATGGCAGAGTAGACCCTTGATGGGACGTATCTCTCCATGGACTACCATTCTGGTCCTCCACTTACACCTTATGCTGGCCGTTTAACTGTCCCGCTGAGTTACTTTGATCTTTGTGTCTATCGTTGTCACCTTCCCCTAGCTAACAATGATCTATTCATTACCTATTTTCTTAGATAGCTCCGTCCCCTTATCTTCATTTTGCACCTCTCTTTCGGTCACACTCCCACCATCCATGCTCTAATTCCGAAGAAAAGGAAAGTCACACATCTCTCGCTCTCTCAGTAACTGCAGCTCGGTGTCGGTCACCTCCCACCACCAGGGGGCATCAGACCCCGACCCAGCGCTCCCCAGTAACTGAACCGTGTGTTACCACACGCAGGCGGGATGGGCAAAGTCTCACTGCAGCTGTGCGATGATCGCTAGTCAGCGCGGACTCGGTGGGCCAAAGGGCTCGTTTCCGACTAAAACTGAGATACTGCAGCACGAGTCTCCGACATGCACCAATGATCGCGGTACTTTAAAACAAGGAGAAGCCCTTAACCAGTCTGTTGGAGGGAAGGGGTTAAGGAATTTAAGAGCGCTGCCGTCAAAAGGTCATGAGTGATAGGAGAAGAATCAGGACATTCGGCCCATCAAGTCTACTCCGACATTCCATCATGGCTGAACTATCTCTCGCTCCTAACTCTATTCTCATGTGTTCACCCCGTAACCTCTGTACTAATCAATAATCTATCTACTATCTCTACCTTAAAAATATCCACTGACTTGGCCTCCACAGCTTTCAGCGGCAATGAATTCCACTGATTCATCACCCTCTGACTAAAGAAATGCGCCGGTGCCCTGCTTCCAAGCCCCGCGCTGCCCTCCCCGGACACGTACCGACGGGCTCCTGCCAGCCGCTGCAGCTGCCGAGGTGCTGAGAGCGCTTGGAGGCGTTGCTGATGTTGCTGAAGTAGCTACTCAGACTGTTGACTGAACTGTTGGACGGCGAACCTTTAACGCCAGGTACAGGTCCCGGCCCCTTGCTGTTTGACCTTTTCTTGTGCAACCTGAAACGATAAAGGGCAACGATTTAGGGCGGAGGCAGACCAGGACTGCGAAAGAGAAGCAAGAACTTCTGTGAAATTGGCACAGCAATCCAAAACACATTGTGGGTAAAGATTATAAGCATAGAAATAGGTGCAGGATTAGGCCATTCGGCCCATCGAGCCAGCCTCATTCAATATGATCATGGCTGATCATCCACAATCAGTTCCTGCTTTCTCCCCATATCCCTTGATTCCGCTAGCCCTAAGAACTCCATCTAACTCTCTTCTGAATGCATCCAGTGAATCGGCCTCCACTGCTTTCTGTGGTAGAGAATTCCACAGATTCACAACTCTTGTGACATTAGTGACATCTCACATTAGTGAGTTGTGACATTATTGCTATTGAGGGAGTGCAGTGTAGGTTCCCCAGTTTAATTTCCGGGATGGTGGGACTGACATATGATGAAAGAATGGGTCGACTGGACTTGACTGGACTTGTATATAGAAGGATGAGAGGATATATATTGAAACATACATTTTTTAGAGGACAGTTACAAAAAAAAACGGCCTAATCCTGCACCGATTTTCTATCTTTCAGACTGAGATTTGGGAGAAAGGTCTCACCCTGAAATGTCACCCATTGCTTCTTTTGAGAGATGCTGCCTTTCCCGCTGAGAGTTCGTCCAGATTGTTATGGAATTCTCTTGCCACAGAAGGCACTGGAGGCCACTTCACTGGATGTTTTTAAAGAGAGCTGGGTCAGGGTTAGGTTTAGCTAAGGGGTGAGCAGTGCTCAGTTTCCAGATGCCGGATGGGTGGAAAAAGGAACATCGATGACACAGGAGGCCATTCACCCATCTGATCAGTCAGATCAATTGAATGGCTGTGCTGGCTTGCCTGCCACCTGCAGGCCACGCACCGCACTCCTGCACTGATTTTCTATGTTTCAGACTGAGATTCGGAAGCAAGGTCTCACCCTGAAAATTCACCCATTGCTTCTTTCAGAGAAGCTGCATGTCCCCTGAGTTCCTCCAGCATTTTGTGTCCACCTGCGGTGTAAACCAGCATCCGTAATTACTCCCTACACTTCAGACTAGCTGGGTCAGGGTAGAGGTTGCCGGCACTGTGGTTGAGCAGTGCTCAGGTTTCCAGATGCCAGGGTGTAAGAAGATTTTAAACATCGATGACACAGGAGGCCATTCAGCCCATCTGTGCCAGTCAAGCTAAAACAACCCTGTCCGACCGCCTGCCAACCTGCAGGTCACGCACACCGCAATACACGGCCAAGCGTGTTGAAGTTTCACAGCAGCATCCCCTCTGTCCATTGTGACCACATCACTAAATATTCATTCATCGTACACATAGCCACTCACAGACAACCTTTTGTGTCGGCATTGTGGCGCAGCGGTAGAGTTGCTGCCTCACAGCACCAGAGACCTGGGTTCAATCCTGACTACAGGTGCTATCTCCCTGTTCCTCACACACTCCAATGATGTACAGGTTTGTAGGATAATTGGCTACTGATAATTATAAATTGTCCCTAGTGTGTGTAAGATAATGCTAGCTTGTATGTAGATGACCTCCTTCGACTATGTTGAAGACTAGCTACGACTAACTTCGGGAAAATTGGACACCAAATAGTGGAGCATGAAGACGATCTCCTTCGATTTCCTTCCACCTCCCTTCGACTATAATGAAGACTATCTACAAGGTTTCAGCATGGATTTACGAAAGGTAAATCATGTCTGACGAATCTTATAGAATTTTTCGAGGATGTAACTAGTAGCGTGGACAGGGGAGAATCACGGGCATGTTTTAACATCTGGAAAGCGCGCCTCCGCCTTTCGACCTAGCGAGGCCTCGATGCGGAGATTAGTATTCAAGCTGCAAAGTTACGAATGGCCTTGGGGGTTCACGATTAATGCTGCGATATGAGTCAGGGCTGGCTCGCCAGGAAGCAAATTAGGTCACCCAAGTGGGACAGGTCCTTTTCACAATGGCAGGCAGTGACTTAGTGGGACTGCCGGCTCAGTGCAGGGGACCCCAGCTCGCTTAAAATTTAATTTGAAATTCCATGAGGGAACCAAGGCAAAAAGGTATGACTTTCGGGCGACTGACGACCATACTGGCAATACTGGAGGGGGTGTCGGCATGTCGTCCAGGTGGTCATCTTCCCTTCCCATTCCCACACTGACCTGCAAGGTGTCCTCGGGGATAGGCTGTCAGAGTGAGGCCACACACATGGCCATTGGAGCAAGCAGCATATACATTTCGATAAATGTGCAGGTTATCCATTTTGGTATGAACAACGGGAAAGCAGATTATTAAAGTAACTGGTGGATAACTCACATTGCCCCCAACTTGGCCATCCTACTAGGGGGGTTCGCAGCCTTGTATCCCTGTCGTTATCAGCTCTTCCCCAGCCAACACCGGGCCATTGAGGGAGGAGCCAGGCTTGCTTGGTGCAGCAGGCAGTCAGTTAAAGCTGAATTTTTTGTTGGCTTTCATTCCAAGAGGATTACTTTCATATCTGAAGACAGGTTCCACTGCAGTTTCCCCAGAGATGCTGCCTGACCCGCTGAGTTACACCAGCACTTTGTATCTCAGTATCGACCAGCATCTGCAGGTCTCTCAACCCTGATCAGGGTCTCACACTGTTGACAGTTATTAGGGAGTTAGCATTCACTTCCAGAGATCTTTGTCCTTTTATATCGCTAAGCTGAACAAAATGTTTGAAGAAAGACTGGATAGACCTCTCCTTATACTCTCTGCTACCTTCCTAAATCCATTCCCCAAAAGAGAGGATCAAATATGTTCTTACAAGAATTATTCCAGGGGATCAACCTGGGTAGATCCAGTCTGCAGTGTTAAAGATTGAGAAATATGATGTTGGGGAAGTCCAGGACACCACATCACTAAATATTCACCATCGTACACATAGCCACTCACAGATAAGGCCGAGAGTCGGCATCCTTTAAAACCGCAAAGAGATGGGAGAACTCACAACACACAGAGACCTGTGTTCATCCTGACTACTCTCTGCCACAG
This sequence comes from Leucoraja erinaceus, assembly GCF_028641065.1. Lineage (NCBI taxonomy): Eukaryota > Metazoa > Chordata > Chondrichthyes > Rajiformes > Rajidae > Leucoraja > Leucoraja erinaceus. The sequence goes on along the minus strand of NW_026576512.1, from coordinate 20,131 downwards.
AGTTCCTCACACAGGCCAAAGATGTACAGGTTTGTAGGATATTGGCTACTGGGAATTATAAATTGTCCCTTGTGTGTGTAGGATAATGCTAGCTTGTATGTAGAGACCTCCTTCGACTATGAGTTGAAGACTAGCTTCGACTAGCTGACTAGCTAACGATGACATAGGGAATGGCGGTGCAGGCAAATAGTGGAGCGTGAAGCCGATCTCCTTCGATTTCCTCAACCCCCTTCGACTATAATGAAGACTATCTACAAGGTTCGACTATCCTCGATTACCTATGACCAGCATGCCGACCTACTACGATCTACTACTAAACCTACGAGTAAAAATAGAATCAATTCTTTCCATGGCAATCTTTTTTTAATCACGGGCATTTTTTAACATATTGAAAAAAACGCCGCGACCTAGCCGAGGCCTCGAGTACGTGGAGACCACTTTCGAGCATGAAGGAGAGTTACGAAGACCTCCTACGACCTTGTGACGACCATGCTGCGAGTATGAGTCAGGGCAAACTCGCCAGAACTCACAAATTAGGTCGCCCAAGTGGGACAGGCCCTTTAAGGGTTTCTCCCACTTTTGCGATATTTTTGGCGACTGCCGGCACCCGTCGCAGTCGCAGCAGATCGCTGAAAATTTTCAACATGTTGAAATTCCAGCGGCGACCAGAAAAAGGTATGACTCTTCGGGCGACTACTCACGACCATACTGGCGTCATGTGTCGACATGTCGCGGCATCTCCCCTTCCCATTCCCACACTGACCTTTCTGTCCTCGGCCTCCTCCACTGTCAGAGTGAGGCCACACACATATTGGAGGAAGAGCACCTCACATTTCACTTGGGCAGCTTACCCCCCAGTGGTATGAACATTGATTTCTCCAATTTCAAGTAACTCCTGCATTCACTCTCTCCCCCACACTGGACATCCTACTAGTGTTCCAATGTTCGCATTCTTGTATCCCTGTCGTTATCAGCTCTTCCCCAGCCAACAACGGGCCATTGTGGGCTCCACGCTTCCTTGGTCATCTGTTGCCGGCCTCAGTTTGTTCTGGTTTTTTCCTACCTCTCATTCCGTCCCCCCTACTTTCAATCTGAAGGCAGGTTCCATCCTAATTCCCCAGAGATGCTGCCTGACCCGCTGAGTTACTCCAGCACTTTGTATCTCAGTATCGACCAGCATCTGTAGTTTCTTTCTACCCAATCAGGGTCTCACTCTGTCTGACAGTTATTAGGGAGTTAGCATTCGCTTCCAGTTTATCTTTGTCCTTTTATATCGCTAAGCTGAACAAAATGTTGACACCACCACTGAACACCTTTCCCTGCTGACTATCCAGCTACCTTCCTAAATCCATTCCCCAAACTAAAATCAAAAATGTTCTGCTTAAGACTTATTCCAGGGATCAACCTGGGTGATGATCCAGTCTGAGACAACGGTGTCAAGGAGATGGAGAAATATGGAATAGAATAGAAAGATGGAATCAGGGCACAATGCACTTGCCCACCATTAGAATAATGCTGCACCATGAACTGCCGAGAGCAGGCATCTTAAAGCTGACAACAGCTGCCTGGGCCCCAATAACAAACAGAAGTTGCGATTCGTCCTTCATTACGGTGGTGGCCTTGCCGAGACAACGCTACACCCCACGCTGCCTTGGCAAGGCCACCAGCACTTCAAGCACCTGTCACACCATGGCCACTCCGCCTTCTCCCCTTACCCATCGGGCAAAAGGTGTAGAAGTGTGGAAACGCACACCTCCAGATTCAGGGACAGTTTCTTCCCAGCTGTCATCAGGCAACTGAACCATCCTACTAATATCTAAAGAGCAGTCCTGAACTACGATCCACCTCATTGGAGACCATCGGACTATTTTTGATTGGACTTTACTGGCTTTATCTGGCAGTAAACGCTATTTACCTTATCATGTACACTGTGAATGGCTCGATAGTATTCACATATAGTCTTTCTGCAGACTGGTTAGCACGCAACAAAAGTTTTTTACTATTCCTCAGTACACGTGACCAACAAACTAAACTAAAAGATGGCAGCAGAAATCTCACAGGTAGGTGTATGAAGGAACTGCAGATACAGGTTTATACCGGATAAACACAAAAAGCAGCAGTAACTCAGCGGGGCAGGCAACATCTCTGGAGAGAATGAACAGGTGATGTTTCGGGTTGAGCCCCTACTTCAGACTGAGAGTCAGGGGAAAGAGAAACGAGAGATAGAGACGGTGATGTAGTGAAATATGGAACAAATGAATGAAAGCTATGCAAAAAAAGTAACCATGATAAAGGAAACAGGCCATTGCTAGCCGTTTGCTAAGTGAGAATGAGAGACTGGTGCGACTTGGGTTGGGGAGGGATGGAGAGTGTCGCTTGTCAGAGCTGGGAAGGGAGGGGGGGAAGAAGTTTATTTCACACGGGAAGAAATATCATCTCTCTCTCACTCTCTCTCTCTCCTTCTTTCCCTCCTCAAGGAACAGCAGATGCTGGTTGATTAAAAAAAAGTCACAAAGTGCTGGAGTAACTCAGTGTGTCAAGCCACTCCCTGGTCACATTCCCTCCAACATCCCATATGAGCCCATCAACCGAATGGCTTCATCAACAACCTATTGGCACGGCAACCCTGTCCTTGGCCTATGGAAGATATACACATTCTATCATCCTCCACCTGCAATTCCAAGCAGCAAAGAAGAGGCTGTTGGAAATTTCCTTGAGTTTTTGTCCAGAACTTTTTCCTGTTGGGAAATGTTCAGTTGGGTGGGGGGGGGGGGGGGGGGGGGGGGGGGGGGGGGGGGGGGGGGATTGGGTTGTGCTGGCGGCGGTGCTGGGGGAGGGAGAGGGGGGGGGGGGGGGGGGGGGGGGGGGGGGGAGTTGGAGTTTTGATACACTGCTTCCCGAGTGAGATACTAGGTTGGAACCTGCATATTTACTGTTAGAAAGGAGCATAGCTTAGAGAGGAAAGAACGAGAGGAGAGGGAGGGGGGGGGGGGGGAAACGAGACAAGAGAGAGTTAGAGAGATGTACCTGATGGGAGTCTCCTTGTAAGAGGGAGCACCGGATTTGGCGGAGCCACTGCTGCTGCTGGAGGTGTCGTCGTTGTGCTGGTAATAGTCGTTGGTGGCCAGACGAGGACTGCGGCGGGACATCCTCACCGTAGCACCATCACCCCGAGCCTCAGCCTGCGCACAGCACTGTGAGTCTTCCGCACTAACTGTGAGCAAAGAGAAAGACAGTGTGAGGGGCAACCCTGCACTGGGCACTGGCATCCTGCCCGCTGGCCCAGAGAGGGAAGGGGACACATTGCTGTCATCCTACACACCCTCCCTGCACATGGCAGGGCACATGGTATTGGGGGTAGAGTGCTGACATGGATAGAAAATTGGTTGGCAGATAGGAAACAAGGTGTAGGTATTAACGGGTCCCTTTCAGAATGGCAGGCAGTGACTAGTGGGGGTACCAGCAAGGCTCGGTGCTGGGACCGCAACTATTTACAAATATATATCAATGATTTAGATGAAGGGGATATACAAGTAACATTAGCAAATTTGCAGATGACACAGGTTAGGGTGGCAGTGTGAACTATGAGGATGCTATGAGAATGCAGGGCGACTTGGACATGTTGGGTCAGTGGGCGGATGTATGGCAGATGCAGTTTAATGTGGATAAATGCAAGGTTATCCACTTTGGTAGCAAAAACAGGAAGGCAGATTATTATCAGAATGGTGTCAAGTTGGGAAAATGGAAATACAAACTGGATCTGGGAGTCCTTGACCATAAAGGAAAGTAAGCATATGTCATGGTCTGGAGCCATGGGAGGGAGAGGCTGAGGCTGTGGCCTAGTTTTGCCCAAGTCCCGCTCCTCTCCCTCCCAAAAGGGCCCGGAGCAGCGGCCCCCGGACCCACACCAACTCGAACCCCAGCCCAGGGCCCAGTCGATGTCTGTGTCCGCTCCCCAGCGCCCAAACCCCGGGCCCAGCTACAGCCCTGGGGCTCAGCCCACACCACGCATCTTCACTTTCCCTCTTCTTTACCCTCTTCTCCTCCCTCAATCACCTCTCCCTCCCTCAGTCCCTTCCTCCCTCCATAACCCCTCTCCCTCCCTGCTCCCCCACTCCTCACCTACCTCCACCCTATCCCACTCCACCCCATGATTTTTTAATGTAAATGAGATTTGGATTCCCTGTGTGACGATATTGTGAATGAAAACGGAAGAATTTGAATAAAACAGATTTTGTTTTTAATTTTATGTAAATGAGATTCTGGATTCCATCGTGGTGTCATTGACAGGCAGGGCAAGTGGAAGTGTGCTTTAAAAGTAGTTTTTGTAAAGTTTCAAATGTCAATAAATTGTAAATAATAACATCAATCTAAACGAAACTTGGCTAACGGACTCCCTCGGACAACGGTGGTCCAGAAATTGTAGCGCTATCGTGTACCATTTTGGCGGAGTTTTGGAATCACGCGGGCACGCATACAAAAAAGCAAAATTATAGTTTCAGTAATATTATAGTAGATAGATAATAATACTTTTGGCAAATTCAGTCATTCTCCCTTTAACATGACATTTTATCACAGGTAGTTAACAGTTTCCCTATCATTAACCACGAGTCACCAGCTACCACCCCTGTATCAGAGATAACGAGGTTTGCAGCAAGACGCCGACCAGAGCACAGGATTGATATGGTGTGAAAACCTCTACAGCTTCAGGGCCACGACACTGCAAATTCATCAATTCATCATGGTCACGGAGGGCCGAGATACCGGCACCACTTAACACACAGATACAAAGAGAAGGTAGACAGAGGCTAAAACCCGGGATTAACACAGGACCTTCAATAGAGCTTGAAGGTTCCATACTGTTTTTCCCAAAACAGCAGCCGTTGGCCTCTCCTTGAACTGGACACGCAGTCTATGATCCACCAAACCCATCGGTGGATCATATTGACAATAATAAACGTTAACTAGTGATCCAAAGTTAAAGTGCCAGAGAAGAAGCAGCAAATCCTCACAGCGATAATACAACTTAATCCTTTAAATACTGACTATTATTCGCGTCTTGTACAATACCTCTTAAAGTGTGCGGTTAGTTAATTGGGGGGTGAAGCGCCACTGGGCTCCGACAGCGCTGCCGTGGGTCAGTGTTTAGATAATAGACAACAGGAGCAGGACTAGGCCATTTGGCCCTTCGAGCCAGAACTGCCATTCAATGTGATCATGGCTGATCATCCCCAATCAGTACCCCGTTCCTGCCTTCTCCCCATATCCCCTGACTGTGTGGAATGAGCTTCCAGTGGAAGTGGTGGAGGCAGGTTCGATTTTATCATTTAAAAATAAATTGGATCCGTATATGGACGGGAAAGGAACGGAGGGTTATGGTCTGAGTGCAGGTAGCTAGGAAAGCATCTAGCTCTCTCTTGAAAGCATCCAGAGAACATGCCTCCACCGCCCTCTGATAAAGGGAGGCAGTCAAGGGGGTGAGGCTGGGTCACCCCCGTCCGCAGGGCCCCCGGCACCGGGAAGAGCGGTCACCTGTGCGGGGCCAGGGACCGACATGACAGACACACAGACTCACCGAGTGATGGTCCCTGCGGGGTCCGAGCGGCAGAAGCTTCCGCACGGCTCCAGGAACAAGGAGTGGGAGCGTGGCCACTTCAACCACTCCCCTTCTGGTCGCCGCACCTTGAGTATAGTATAATATAGTAGATGTTCGTAGATGATGGTAGATAATCGTAGATGATGGTAGATGAGGGTAGGGTAGGGTGGGGTAGGGTAGAGTATGGCTGAGCTGAGCAGAGCTGAGCTAAGCAGAGCAGACACCAGACACGACTTCCTCCAACGCCGCCTGTCTGTGTCTGTTTTTTCTACGTCCCGTCCCCGACGACGCTGCCCATTGGCTGCATCATTCAAAATGCTACATTCTAGAGTGTTACTTTGTGTCGCGGTTCCACCCCCCAACATTCCAAAATTAGAGCACATGGTATTGGGGGTAGGGTACAGACATGGATAGAAACTTGGTTGGTAGACAGGAAAAAGAGTAGGGAATAACGGGTCCCTTTCAGAATGGCAAACGGTGACAAGTGGGGTATCGCAAGGCTGAGTGCTGGGACCACAGCTATTTACAATATACATTAATGATTTAGATGAAGAGATTAAAAGTAACATTAGCAAATTTGCAGATGACACAAATCTGGGCGGCAATGTGAACTGCGAGGAGGATGCTCATGAGGATAGCATCCTGCAAAGAGTAGGAGTAAATGGGTCCTTTTCACAATGGCAGGCAGTGACTAGTGCGGTACCGTGAGGCTCAGTGCTGGGACCCCAGCTATTTACAATACATATTAATGATTTGGACGAGGGAATTGAATGCAACATCTCCAAGTTTGCGGATGCCACGAAGCTGGGGGGGCAGTGTTAGCTGTGAGGAGGATGCTAGGAGGCTGCAAGATGACTTGGATAGGCTGGGTGAGTGGGGAAATGCATGGCAGCTGCAGTATAATGTGGATAAATGTGAGGTTATCCACTTTGGTGGCAAAAACAGGAAAGTGGACTATTATCTGAATGGTGGCCGATTAGGAAAAGGGGAGATGCAACGAGACCTGGGTGTCATAGTACACCAGTCATTGGAAGTAGGAATGCAGGTGCAGCAGGCAGTGAATAAAGCGAATGGAATGTTTGCATTCATAGCAAAAGGATTTGAGTATAGGAGCAGGGAGGTTCTACTGCAGTTGTACAGGGTCTTGGTGAGACCACACCTGGAGTATTGCGTACAGTTTTGGTCACCTAATCTGAGGAAAGACATTCTTGCCATAGAGGGAGTACAGAGAAGGTTCACCAGACTGATTCCTGGGATGTCAGGACTTTCATATGAAGAAAGACTGGATAGACTTGGCTTGTACTCGTGAGAATTTAGAAGATTGAGGGGGGATCTTATAGAAACGTACAAAATTCTTGCAAAAACAGGAAGGCACATTATCATCGAAATGGTGTCAAGTTGGGAAAAGTGGAAGTACAGCGAGATCTGGGGGTCCTTGTTTATCAGTAACTGAAAGTAAGCATGCAGGTTCAGCAGGCAGTGTAGAAAGCGTATGGCATGTTGGCCTTCATAACAAGTGAAGTTGAGTATAGGAGCAAAGAGGTCCTTCTGCAGTGGTACAGGGCCCTAGTAAGTCCACTATTGTGTGCAGTTTTAGTCTCTAAATTTGAGGAAGGACATTCTTGCTATTGAGGGAGTGCAATGTAGGTTCACCAGGTTAATTCCAGGGATGGCTTGACTGTCATATGTTGATAGAATAGAGTGGCTGGGCTTGTATACTCTGGAATTTAAAAGGATGAGAGGGCATCTTATTGAAACATATAAGATTATTAATGGTTTTTGTCACGCTAGAGGAGATTCCAGAACCAGGGCCCAGTTCATCGGCAGAAAACCCGGGGGGGGGGGGGGGGGGGCCGAGAGGGGACACGTTCCCCCATGTTTTGAGAGATGGGGGACAACCCCCCCCACGTTTTTGTGATCCCGATTTTAAAATCTCTGCTTTCCGCGAGGCAGTGGTGGTGGGACTGATGATCGAGGGCGTGGTGATTGGAGGATGGAGGAGTGGCACAGACCTGTGCTTCATCCGCAGGCAGGATCGATCCCGGCCGGGTCTCCGGTGCTGCCCCGAGTGCCCCCCCTCCCCCACCCCACGGGTGGCCAGAGAGGTCGGCAGTCAGACATGAGCCGTGACCCCAGGCCCACAGCCAGCGCAGAGAAACAACACTAAACCCAGCTCAACTCTGCCTGTCCCGCCAGGTTAACCTCTCTGGACCTGCGTGAAATATGTCCAGCGTGGAGAAGCAGCGCTGGTATCCCGTCAATCCAGACAGGGCTGTAGTTAACCCGGTGAGACAGGCAGAGTTGAGATTGAGCCTCTGAAGCCTCGCGCGTGTGTGAGTGTGCGCATGCGCGCACGGCTGCCAAAAAATTGTGTCCCCCGTCCCCTCCATGTTTTGATAGCGAGTTCCGCTCTTGGCCCAGTTTACGAATAAGCCATTTAGAACGGAGATGAGCAAAAACTTTTTCACACAGTTGTGAATCTGTGGAATTCTCTGCCTCAGAAGGCAGTGGAAGCCAATTCTCTGGAGGCTTTCAAGAGAGAGTTAGATAGAGCTCTTAAAGATAGCAGAGTCAAGGGTTGTGGATGATCAGCCATGATCACAGTGAATGGCGGTGTTGGCTCAAAGGGCCGAAGGGTCTACTGCACCTATTGTCTATTGACCGCTCCTGATCCCGACACAGCAGCACCACCCCCCTGCCACACCTTCACCGCTTTCATTCCCTGCTACACCCCCACCACCCTGACCCTCACACCACCAATACCCTGACAACAGCAGCACCACCCTGACCTCCGCACCCTGACCACCTCACAAAACAGCAACAGCACCCCACCACCCCCCCCCCCCCCCCCCCCCGATCCCCACCCTCACACCAGCCCCACCCTGACCCTCACACCACCAGCACAGCAGCAGCACTGCCTCTCCTACACTCTCACAACCTGGCTCCCACACCAGCACCAGCCATACCCCCCATCCCACCCCACTCCATCACCCACCCTCCAACCCTACAAAAGCTCCTTCCACCCCTACCCCAACTTCCTGACTTCCACCTACCTCCCCCATCCCCACCTTATCCAACCCCGCTCTCCAAACCCCACATGCATCACTCTCACCCACCCCCACTAAATGCAGTTTCATGCCACTTCCAGCAGGGTGCAAGCCAACCAAATTCAAGTGCATTCATGCCATTTCAAGCAGGGTGCAAGGCCACCAAATTCAAGTGCAGTTTCATACCACTTCAAGCAGGGTGCAAGGCCACCAAACTCAAGTGCAGTTTCATACTGCTTCAAGCAGGGTGCAAGGCCACCAAACTCAAGTGCAGTTTCATACCATTTCATGCAGGGTGCAAGGCCGCCACATTCAAATGCATTTTCATACCATTTCAAGCACCATAAAACCACACAAAACACCACACCATACACAGTTCAGTAGACATTCAGTGTGTTCAGTTGATTCACAGCTCAGACAGTCATGACCTCTCCCCCCCCATCTTGCAGAGAATGAGCCACACCCACACTTACGGGTTTTATAATCCCTCCCCCCCTCACATTGATCCAGTTCACATTATCAAAAGTCATCACCTACAAATATCCTGCTATGCCGACTAACATTGGAAATGTGATCACACCTTTGACTGAGACACATCTCCCCTTACGCATATAAAATCAACCAATTGCTGATGGTTAATGATTTGAGTCCTTGAGTATTTTTACGGATCGAGACTTACAGGCAACTCTCATTCCAGAAGAAAATTCTGCTCACTGCCTCCGTTTCGATGGCCATGCAAAGAGTGCCCTGGGAGGAGGACAAGTGATTGACAACACTGCTTGGGTGATGGTGAAGAATCTCAGCGAGGGAAACCTTTCCTGACACGTCCCATCGAAGGAGAAGGAAGCTGTGTTGAGATCGAGGTCCTGTGTGGAATCTGTATGAGCAAGCACCAGGTGATGGTCAGGCTGAGGGTTTGGAGATCAAGGAGCCATCACCCACCCCCTCAGTGTTTGCCCTCACAGAGACCCAAGTAGAGTGTGTCGCACCTGCAACACATCGGGCTCGGGTGAAGCTGAAACTCAGATGTACAAAGTCACAAGTTGTTCACCTGGTCTTGCCTTTCCCCTTGATAGAAAAATTAATTCCTATAGCTATCAGGACTGTACCTTTAATTAATGCTTTAAAGATGTTAGCATGTAGTAAAAACAAGCTTTTGCAGTAACCCGGCAGAATGGATCACAAATCGGCCTTGCAGTAGCTGAGAGAACATAGATAAGCACTGTTCTCATCCTTATGACATTACATGATAATGCTATCATCCTGTATATGTGTTTCCAAACAATAAGGTCTTATTTTTTACTTTGGCAGATGGTCTCCTCCCTATAAACTCCCTGCCTCCCTAACCTTCATTCATGTAATGGAAAATTACTAACCATGTGTTTTACGGCTGTTTATGAGTATAAAGATATGTGTGAATTCTCTGTATTGTCAGTCAGAAATTGCACCGGCATTTGTTGGGTCTTTCTCTCACCATGGTGACAAGTAAAGCTATTGCAGAGATTTTCTGACTCTTTGATTTATTTGAGCATAAACATTCAGGTTCCATCTTTAATAATGTTGCTGGTGTAGTGGGGAAAAATATTTCTAACATAATTGCCGCCCAACGTGGGGCCCCAATACCTCTGTTGCCTTCCTCCCAGGAAACCAAGAGCGCTCACTTTAAGGATTTGTGGAAGGTGGTGGCAGAGTGATGGGGTCCAACATACACCAGCCGAGATAAACCTGAATGTTCCGTAGGAGGGGCCCCCGGGTTGTAATTTTGACTTTGCCGAGTTGTATTTTGTTACCCTCCTCGGAGACCGGAGACGACGTACAGAATTGTCAGGGACAATTGGAGAGAGTACTTGGATACTCCGGCGACAGGGTCGCCAAAGGTAGGAAGTCTGGGACTTCAGAGTCAAGTTGGTCTTGACAGGGAAAAAGTATAGTCGTAAGTCTCGAGGAGGGAATCAGAATGGGCTCGACAAACTCAAGGAGATGAGAAATGTATGTTTATACAAAGTAAGCGTAATTGTAACTACTTAAACATGTGGTAGCGGTGGAGGAGCGCTGCTGCTGCTGCTGCCGCTGCTGCTGCTGCTGCTGCTGCCGATGCCGCTGCTGCTGCTGAGTCGGAGGCTGCTACTGCGGGTCTGCGGACGGCGGCACCGGGAGCCCGCGGATCCCTGGAGGGAGACCGCTTTTCGGGGCTCCTGCAACGGCGAATTCTCCCGCCCGTGTTGCGGGGTTGAAGAGCTCCTGGAGCGGGGCCTGACACCACTGCCCCGCGCGGCTGGAATGGCCGCGGGACTTTGCGAGCGCACACCGGGGGCTCCAACACCAAGACCCGGTGTGCGACCTCGCACCACCCGGCGTGGCTTCAATGGCCGCTGGACAATCGCCATCGCCAGCCGGGGGCTTTGACTTTGACTCTGACATCGGGGGGGGGGAGAGTGCAGTGGAGAGATAAGTTTTTTTTGGCCTTCCATCACAGCTATGTGATGGATGTTTATGTAAAATGTAATTATGTTGTGTCTGGGGTCTATTTGTGTGTAATGTATGGCTGCAGAAACGGCATTTCGTTTGGACCTCCAGGGGTCCAAATGACAATTAAATTGACTCTTGACTCTTGACTCTTGGTAAGATTTTTGTGGTAAGTTACTTGTTGATGATTGTTGTAAACTAATGTCTGCCATTGCAAGAGTTGCCACTAAACAGCGGACAGACAAGGAGAAATTAGGGTACCAAGAGGCGAGAATCTGATACGGCAATGCCAGAATGAGAAAAAGACGGAGGCACCCACCTCTACAGAAAGGAGACAATGAAATATTCTACTGATCACCGTCGGCTACGTACAGCACCACCACTTGGGATGGAAAGTGCTCCCCCCCACCTCCATATACAGGAGGAGTGGCCTCGCCACCAGTGGGAGAAGGTGAAGCCTCAGGACTACCGACAACGATGGTCCAAGTCCATGGGGCGCAGAATGTTTCACAACAACCAGGTTTGCAAAATCAGAGTGTCACCCGAACAGGTAGGCCTTACAGCCCCTCTGTAGGTAATGTGGTAAATCTAGCCGATGCAGTAAGCCACCCCCTTAGTTCCATAGCACCAAATTTAAATGGTCTTGATGGGGGAGGGATTTACCCTATGATTGCAATGCTAAATCCAGATGCCAACGTGGGTGGGACGATAAATGTGCACCGTCCATGGAACAATAATGATGTAAAAAGGGCCGTAGAGGGCATTCCCCATCTATGAGACAGTTTTGCAAGGTGACAGCGTGATTTTGGAAACCTGGTTGTCAGTTATCGTTTAAATGGTGGGATTGTATACAAAGGCATTGAACGACTTAAGAGATTGGGCGGTCAATGCTGAGGAAAACATAAACAGATAAGAAAACAACAAAAAAATGTCTATCTGGCAGACGTGATGGACGATAATATGGTCTCAGCATACTACCAACAAAGGGGAAACCCGAGGGGGCGAGGTAGAGGCCGAGGAAGGGGCAGGGGGGGGGGGGGGGAGCACCCCTAAAGGAAATGGATGTTTCGTATGTGGGAAACTTCGACCATTGGGCTCGAGACTGCCCACAGGCGAAAAGGGGTCCCGCAGAAGGGGGTGAGGAGGGAGACCCAAGACCCCGCGCCCGAGAACAAGCATGAATGACGGAAGTTAGCCAAGGGGTTGGGTAGAGATAGAGGACAAAGATTCAGATTCTGAATCCAATCATGACACACCCTCCGACTCAGGCACTCTCCATGTATTGGATCTGGAATGTATATTGCTTGTCTTGCGAGATTTTGCGAAACCAACAATAAGTTTAAATGTTCGTGGAAATAAATTAACCTTCCTGTGTGATAGCGGAGCATGCAAGACAGTTATCACAAAAGACAACGAGCCCCCGGGAATGGTCTATTCCAAAGATTCAATAACAGTCAAGGCCGCCACCGGACACACCAATGTAGAATACCCGACTGAACCATTACAATTCAAAGAACCCCTGTCCAACGACAAATGGGAAGAGCAGGTACTAGTGCCCGCCACATGTCCAGTAAACCTCTTGGGAAAGATGTTATGATGGGACTGAAAATAGGTGTCATGCCCATGGCACAAGGAATGAGGGCGGTACGTCTAGCGCCAGGCAATGCAGACATAATGGTTCAAGAAGGGGCAGGCGAACCCCACTATTATTACACCATAGACCTGGCAAAGAACGGACCGGTGGCAATAGCGGACGAATTGATTAGAGAAGTAAAGGGAAAAACTCCCCCAGAAACTATCTTACATAGACCTGGAGAATTGCATTGTACTATGTGGTTTAAATATACCACGGGGCCAGATAAAAATTATGATTAAAAGTTCATGAAAGAACCATGTTCCACTGTGACACTGACCTGCCCGTACTGGGACGGACAAGGGAACGCAGCCGCCGCTGTCAAATTGAGTAAACAGGACTATGAGTTATTCAGGGGATATCCCTCCCGGCCACATGTGTCAGTCTCCAAGAAACAAGGAGGGAGATGGAGATACTTGGGGGAGCTGGTGGCAAAAGGGGAAGCAGAACAGAAGCTGTGGATGAAGGAAAACAGGTGTTCCGAGGGGACGCTACAAAAATATTCACCCGCACGGTGAATTGGACAACGAGGGGAATGAAAGGGGTCCACCTAACTGAAGGAAGGGGATGATTGGATGAGGAAGGGGGGCAATGGGTTCTGATCCTCACAGACCAAGAGGAGGAACTGATAGCACCCCTTCCGATGGAACTATGGTCGACAGGACCATCCGATTTGGGCTGATTAAAGGAGTCAACCCCATACGAGTGACCCCACGAACGTCCCACCGACCATACCAAAGATAATACCTCCCGAGAAAAGAGGCCATTGAGGGAATACGGCCAATATTCAAAGCACTAAGGGAAAAAGGGGTTATAATTCCTTGTGAAGATTCCCCATGCAACACGCCCAGACATGACCGGACCACTGCTAGAACGTATCTATCATCAACCTATGGTGGTGAGGAAAAAGATAACATGGACATGGGAAGGGGAGCAAGCCTTCGAACAGGTAAACAGAGCACTGGTATCATCCACAGTACTAGCCCTGCCAAACTCAGAGAAAACATTCATCCAAACTGTCGACAGTAAAAATGGATACATGACATCCGTCCTCTTGCAGGTGCATGGAGGAAAGCTGAGACCAATAGCATATTACTCGACCAAACTGGACCAAGTTGCTCGGGCTCTACCAACGTGCCTCCAAGCAGTAATAGCAGCAGCGCTGGCGGTACAAGCCTCCGCCACAATCGTTTTGTATCGACCAATGGTGTTAAAAGTACCCCATGCTGTGTCGATTCTATTATTACAACAAAAGATATCATACTTGTCGCCAGCACGACATCTGTCCTGCATGGCCATCCTGCTGTCACAACCTAACCTGACGATCGAACGATGTACGACTCTAAATCCAGCCACGCTGATGCCAACTGAGGAAGACGGGGAGCCACATAACTGCCTGGATGAGACGGATAAATTAATGATGCCAAGACCAGATCTGAAGGACTTGGCACTGGGAAACCCGGACTTAACCCTGTATGTTGATGGATCCAGCAAAAAGAATGAGACAGGAATTAACCAGTCTGGTTACGCAGTAGTCACCAACACCAAGACATTGAAGGCACAACCATTACCAGCCCACTACTCGGCATAAGCCGCCGAATTAGTGGCCCACATCGAAGCATGCAAGATGGGGAAAGGAAAGAGAATAAATATCTATACGGACAGCGCATACGCCTTCTCGACGGTACACGTCTTCGCCGCTCAATGGGGAAATAGAGGGATGGTCACCTCCACGGGTAAACCGATCCTGCATAAAGGCCTCATTCTCCACCTGTTGGACCTGGCGAGAAAGTTTGAATATAGGAGCAAGGAGGTGCTACAAAATGGCGGCGGCGTGGGCACACCGCGACGCCCTGTGTCTCCCTAGAATGGGAAAAATAGCGACGATCCCCTTACCTGCTTCAAGGCTGCTCACTCGGAGCAGTCTTGTATCCATCTCGTACAGCCGACAGGAACTTCTGGACTTCGGTTCCTGCGGCTGCAACAACTTTCTGGGCGATCTCCTCTTCTGAGCTCATCAGAGCAACAGAGCACCTCAGAGCAACAGAGCACCTGACTGGAGACCGCCAGGTGAGTCGCGGGGTTGGAGACCGCCATCCGACCCGTGGAGCCCAACCGACCCTCGGCCCTCACCCGACCCTCCCTCACCCGACCCTCGGCCCTCACCCGACCCTCGGCCCTCAGACCCCAACCGACCCGCGACCCTCACCCGACCCTCGGTCCTCACCCGACCCGCGGAGCCCAACCGACCCGCGACCCTCACCCGACCCTCGGTCCTCACATGACCCTCGGCCCTCAACCGACCCGCGGAGCCTCAACCGACCCGCGACCTTCCCCCGACCCTCGGTCCTCACCCGACCCGCGGAGCCCAACCGACCCTCGGCCCTCACCCGATCCCTCGGCCCTCACCCGACCCTCGCGACCCTCACCCGACCCTCGGTCCTCACCCGACCCGCGGAGCCCAACCGACCCGCGACCCTCACCCGACCCTCGGCCGTCACACCCGACCCTCGGTCCTCACCCGACCCGCGGAGCCCAACCGTCCCGTGGAGCTGGAGAACGCCAGGTGAGCCCCGGAGCTGGAGAACGCCACCCGACCCGCGGAGCTCACCTGACCCGTGGAACTGGAGAACGCCACCCGACCCGCGGAGCTCACCTGACCCGTGGAACTGGAGAACGCCACCCGACCCGCGGAGCTGGAGAACACCACCCGACTTGTGGAGCTCACCTGACCCGTGGAGCTCACCTGACCCGCGGAGCTGGAGAACACCACCCGATCCGTGGAGCTCACCCGACCCGTGGAGCTCACCTGACCCTCGCAGCTGGAGAACACCACCCGACCCGTGGAGCTGGAGAACACCGCGGAGCTGGAGACCGCCACCCGACCCGCTGGGCTGGAGAACGCCAGGTAAGCCCCGGGGCTGGAGACCATCAGCAGAGCCGCGGGGCTGAAGACCGCCTGCGGAGTAACGCAGACGCGGAGCAACAGAGCGGCAGAACACCAGCGCGCACCAAGCCAGCTCGGCCCACCAGAAGCACCAACAGACGGCGACGCGTACGAAAACACCGCTGGGGCCGCAGAGGTGGGTTAAAGGCCAGGTTAGAGCTAGCCCCACACAGGGTAGCGATTCCTAGCCTTTTCCTCGCCAACGTGTGCTCACTGGCAAACAAAACTCCGGCTAAGGATCACCTCCCACAACTGGATCAAGGACTGCAACATCCTGATCTTCACGGAAACTTGGCTCAACACTGACGTTCCTGACAGCGCCATCCAGCTATCGGGGCGACATTTACTCCGAGCGGACAGGACATCAGACTCCGGTAAGACCAGAGGTGGGGGCCTGTGCATTTATGTAAATAAAGCATGGTGCACGGACTCCACCATCATCGAGAGTCACTGCTCAGCTAACCTTGAGTTCCTCTTGGTTAGATGCAGACCGTTCTATCTGCCCAGAGAGTTCACCTCCACTGTTGTGACAGCAGCTTATATCCCTCCTGATGCTAATTTATTATTATTAAAGCTTTATTTCAGACACAGGTCCATATACACATCAAACAGTACAAAGAATTACAAAGATACATTAAGAAATTGCATATTAGCCTAAAATATATATAAGCTATTGCACCAATTCCATCTTAGCCTAGAAGTGAATCTATAGCAGCTTTTCAGAGGGCTGACTAAGGCTTCAATTATGTGGTTCTCTGACTTGTCCAGGCGACACATAAAACTAAACATCAGCTGTCTTAAGAGTGCCTCACAGGTTGGCACTCTAGTGGACACAAACAATTGACTGGCACTATGCCACCTAGGGACACGAAGTAGCAACCTCATTGCATCATTGTATGCTACCTTAAGCCTCTGCATACTCTTTTTCTTATACTTAGACCACAATTGAGCAGTATATAACGGTGTGATGTAGGTTCTGAACAGGGAACACGTCACATGGTCAGAGCACATATAAAACTTCCTTATAAGCATGTTGGCTTGAAGATAAATTTTACAGCGCTGTCGGTAGAGGTCTTTGTCATCCTTCCAGTCATCAGATATGACATGACCTAAGTATTTAATTTCCTCACACACTGCAAGAGGACTGTCTGACAAATAAAAGGTCGGAAAAGTTGATTCCCTGTCCTCAGCGCTTCTAACTACCATTATGCGGCTTTTCTTAGCGTTATACTTTATGTCATAATCAAGGCCATACTGAGAGCACACCTTCAGCATCTGCTGCAGCCCAGCACTATATGGACAGAGCAGGACCATGTCGTCTGCATACATCAGATGATTAACAATAGTGTTGCCCACAAGACAGCCAGTTTTTAACCTATTTAACTGATTTGACAATTCGTCCATATAAACATTAAATAAAATAGGAGACAAAATTCCTCCTTGCCGCACTCCGTTACTAACACTGAATGGAGCAGATACAACATTGTCCCATTTAACCTGAAACGTTTGATGGGCATAGCAAAACACTAAAATTCTCACTAAGAATTTAGGGGCACCTCCATTTAGCAATTTTACAAACAATTGTTCATGATTAATTCTATCAAATGCCTTGGACGCATCAATAAAACATAAAAATACAGATGAATTCAGGCTCGAGTACCTGAACACAATCTCTTTAAGAGCATAGATACACAGGTCAGTTCCATGCTTTCTTTTGAACCCAAACTGATTGTCATTAGTAAGGACATACATTTCTAGCTTTGTCAACAGTATTCTCTCCAGTACTTTAGATAAGATACTGGCTAATGCAATAGGTCGGTAATTATCAATACTGTTGAGCCTACCAGCCTTATCTTTAATCACAGGCACTAACATTACAGGCACTAACATTACAGCCATAATGCCAAGCTTGCAATGAAAGAGCTGCATACTGCCATTAGCAATCAACAGACGCACAACCCCGAGGCAGCCTTCATTGTTGCGGGTGACTTCAATCACTCCAACCTGAAGACTGTACTCCCCAAATTCCACCAACATGTCTCCTTCCCCACTAGAGTAGACAAGACACTGGACAAAGTCTACACCAACATGGCTGAAGCTTACAAAGCCATCCCCCTCCCCCACCTTGGTCAGTCTGATCACGTCTCATTGTTCCTGCTCCCTAAGTACTCCCCACTCATCAGACGGGTTAAACCAACTGTGAGGACAGTTAAAGTCTGGTCAGAGGAAGCGGACTTCACACTTCAGCAGTGTTTTGGAAACACTGACTGGAAGGCGTTTGCAGCCCAGGCCACCCTTGACTCCCACACGGACATTGATTCCTACACATCCTCTGTTCTGGACTTTATAAACTCCACCATCAATAGTGTCACCTCCCTCAAACAGGTGACCATATTCCCGAATCAGAAGCCATGGATGAACAGCGAGGTCAGGCTACTGCTGAAAGCACGGGACACCGCTTTCAGGTCAGGCGATGCTCGAGCCTACAGTTCATCCAGGGTTAACCTGAAGAGGGGCATCAGGAAGGCCAAGCACTGCCATAAGCTCAGGATTGAGGAGCGCTTCAACAACAACTCTGACCCCCGACGCATGTGGCAAGGCATCCAGGCCATCACGGACTACAGACCCTCCAACACCACCCCCACATCCAGCGACGCCTCCTTCCTTGAGGAGCTTAATCACTTCTATGGCCGCTTCGACAGGGACAATCTAGAGACAGCCATCAAGGCTGTGCTACCTGCCGATCACCAACCCCTCACACTCACTCCCTACGACGTGTACATGGCACTGAGTAGGACTAATGCACGTAAAGCTGCTGGCCCTGACGGCATCCCCGGGCGCGTGCTCAGGGCCTGTGCTGCGCAGCTGACAGACGTCTGGACTGACATCTTCAACCTGTCACTTGCCCAAGCAGTTGTCCCCACTTGCCTTAAAACCACCTCCATCGTGCCAGTGCCAAAACACTCCACTGCGGCAAGCCTCAACGACTTCTGCCCAGTTGCACTTACCCCCATCATCACCAAGTGCTTCGAGAGGCTGGTCCTGGCACACCTCAAAAGCTGCCTACCCCCCACACTGGATCCCTATCAGTTTGCCTACCGCAAGAACAGGAGTACGGAGGATGCCATCTCAACGGCACTTCACTCCACCCTCTCCCACCTCGACAACAGAGACACTTACGTAAGAATGCTGTTCATCGATTACAGCTCAGCATTCAACACCATTATACCATCAAAACTGATTACCAAACTCAGTAACCTGGGCATCGACCCCTCCCTCTGCAACTGGACACTGGACTTTCTAACCAACAGACCCCAGTCTGTTAGGGTAGACAAGCACACCTCTTCAACCCTCACCCTAAACACTGGCGTTCTACAGGGCGGTGTGCTGAGCCCCCTCCTCTACTCCCTCTTCACCTATGACTGCAAACCTGTACATGGTACTAACACCATCATCAAGTATGCAGATGATACAACGGTGATAGGCCTCATCGGCAACAACGATGAGTTGGCCTACAGGGAGGAGGTCCAGCACTTAGCAGCATGGTGCGCTGACAACAACCTTAACTCCAAGAAGACCAAGGAGCTCATTGTAGACTTCAGGAAGTCCAGAGGCGGCACGCACACCCCCATCCACATTAACGGGATGGAGGTGGAACGTGTTTCTAGCTTCAGGTTCCTGGGAGTCAACATCTCCGATGACCTCTCTTGGACCCACAATACCTCAACTCTGATCAAGAAGGCTCACCAGCGTCTCTTCTTCCTGAGGAGACTGAAGAAGGTCCATCTGTCTCCTCAGATCCTGGTGAACTTCTACCGCTGCACCATCGAGAGCATCCTTACCAACTGCATCACAGTATGGTATGGCAACTGCTCTGACTCCGACCGGAAGGCATTGCAGAGGGTGGTGAAAATTGCCTCAACGCATCACCGGTTCCTCGCTCCCCTCCATTGAGTCTGTCCAAAGCAAGCGTTGTCTGCGGAGGGCGCTCAGCATCGCCAAGGACTGCTCTCACCCCAACCTCACTCTACTCAACAACGTACCTCGGTGACTGCCAATCACCACCCCCCCCCGGACACTTACGTAAGCCACCCTAGAGCCAGACCCCGCATCGGCGATCGTAAAACCAGAAGTGTCCCCCGGACACTTATTATTATTTATTCAAATCATTTGCTATGTCGCTCTTCCAGGGAGATGCTAAATGCATTTCGTTGTCTCTGTGCTGTACACTGACAATGACAATTAAAATTGAATCTGAATCTGAATCTGAATCTGTTGGACGCAGTCCTGCTACCAAAAGCCATAGCCATCTGCAAGTGTGCGGCCCACACTAAAGGAAAAGATCCAATTAGTAATGGAAACCGCAGAGCAGACACCGCAGCAAAGGAAGCAGCCCAAGGAGGAGTGAGAGAGGAAGAGGTGATGGGACTAGAAATACAGGA